>NC_068992.1:17805833-17810061 GCF_001194135.2 Octopus bimaculoides
TATATATATATATATATATATATATATATATATATATATTAGTAAGTATGTATATATATATATATATATAAATATATTCGTAAATATAAACTTAATTGACTGATATAGTATATGAAATTTTAATAAACAAATTGTAAATAATCTATCAACGGTAATTTTGATGACGTAATACACTTAATGTGTATTCATACTAAACTAAAAGTGCATTCAACGTAATCAGGTATAAATACATGTACACACACATACACACACACACACACACACACATAAATGTAGAAATAATAATGCAAGTCTATAACGGATCGCTTTTATTTTCAAATAATTATACGCGCACGGATATATAAATATACTTATTTATATTATATTGATAATCTTACCGTCAAATATAATAGATATAAATGTCTAATATTAGCATTTTCTTTTGATGCTTCCATGTGAACATACATTAAGAGAGACAAACACATAAATATAGAAATGAGAATGCAAGACTATAACGGTCGACTTTTATTTTCAAAGAATTATACGCAACGAACATATAAATAAACTTATTTGTTTCGATGAGCTTTTTACTAACATGCAAACATACACATAAACATAAATTAACATAGACAATAGACATCCTCATTTATAGTGGTCTTATTTTTATTTATTATTTTTTTTTATCTTACATATATTTTTATTTTATTTTATTTTTAGTTTATTTATTTGAGTATTTTTATTTTTACTTTTATTATTTAAAAAATTTTTTGTCTGTATATCTTTATTTTTGTCTGAATATTTATTATTATTGTTATTCATGATTTTTGTGGAGGCGCAATGGCACCGTGGTTAGGGCAGCGGGCTCGCGGTCATAGGATCGCGGTTTCGATTGTGAGTGTTTATTGAGCGAAAACACCTAAAGCTCCACGAGGCTCCGGCAGGGGATGGTGGCGAACCCTGCTGTACTCTTTCACCACAACTTTCTCTCACTCTTACTTCCTGTTTCTGTTGTGCCTGTAATTCAAAGTGTCAGCCTTGTCACACTCTGTGTCACGCTGAATATCCCCGAGAACTACGTTAAAGGTACACGTGACTGTGGAGTGCTCAGCCACTTACACGTTAATTTCACGAGCAGGCTGTTCCGTTGATCTGATCAACTGGAACCCTCGACTTCGTAAGCGACAGAGCGTCGACAGCATTCATGTTTTACTTTTCATTTTAAGGACAGATGTACGTCGAATGTAAATAATGTACATGATTCCTCATCTCTTAGAACTGTATTCTCAAATTAGGCATCGCGTTTTTATCATCGTCAACGTAGTGAAAATTTTCCTAATGCTAATATATGTACCTGTATTCACGGAATAGCGCTGCGTGTTTGTATACATTGCGCATACTTTTGATTTTATATACTCACAAACTCACACGAACACATACGTACGAAGAGAGACAGATAAAAAAACGCACAGCAGAGATGCGTGATGAATGCAGTAGAGCTTATTCACTTATTTATTGAAAGAAGATTCATTTTGCCGCTATTATTTTTTTCGCTTTTCCGTTTTTACAGCAGCCAACCACCCAACGAACTATGTATGCACTCATGAATCCATCTGTCTGTCTCTCTTTCTGTCCGTGTGTCAGTTTGCCTGCCTGCCTGCCTGTCTGTCCGTCTGTTTATCCGTCAATGAATGAATGAATGAATGAATGAATCTCTCTCTCTCTCTTTCTCTCTCTCTCTCTCTCTCTCTCTCTCTCTCTCTCTCTCTCTCTCTCTCTCTCTATCTATCTATCTAGCTAGCTAGCTAGCCCGCTCGCTCTTTGTCAATCAAGCAATGTCTCAATTGATTAATCTGTCTGTCTGTCTGTTTGTCTATGTATGTATGTATGTATGTATGTATGTATGTATGTATGCATGTATGTATGTATGTATCTGTCTGTCTGTCTGACTGTCTGTCTCTATCTATCTATCTATCTATCTATCTATCTATCTATCTATCTATTTATCTTTTGCCGAAGTAATACCTGTTTAGCTGTTAATTAAAAACCTTGTACAAACCAGATAAAAACAGTGGATTAGCAGTCATTAAAAGAACTCTCTTCTTTCGCTGATGATTACATATGTACCACATGAAACTTTGAGGTCTTGCAACACAGTGACTTCAACAGATATTTTAATATCGGAACATCTAGGTTATTTAGTTTACAGTTTTAATTTAGATATGGTTTTAATTACAAACATTTTAATTAGTTATCGAGTACTGTTGCGAAATTTGCTATCCGGCATCAATACGATAAAACATGTTATTTATTGTAAAATTAATATTCATTTCTCTTTTACAGAGCTGAAGCATTTTATATGTTAATCTATTTACATTAATTAACCGATAAATTCTGTATGTCTGCATATATTACACTTTATTAAATCACCACCCACGACACAAACACAAACACCTCTACATATACTGTTGAATTTACAAACGGGCGAGAAAGATATTCAACGAATGCCATAGAATATATTCATTTATTCAGAGATGGGACTTTTCTTCGTTTCTACCGTTTCTCTTGTTTTCGTTTTCGCAGAATCTGTCCAAACATTCGAAACCCGTTCAACAACGCATCTATCTATCTATCTATCTATCTATCTATCTGTTGTCTGTCTGTCTGTCTGTCTTCTTCAATCTGTTACACCCCGTATAGACTGCGGCTATAGGCGAGGGGTGTCTGTGCGCAGTATTAATGATTCTTGATGATCAAATCGACCGTATTACTTTTTACAGTCCGATAATTTATGAAAGTCTTTTGCCGAAATACTAGGTTACAGTTTCTATTATGTCTATATATGTGTATACACTCCACCCATACGTATCTTTGTATGTTTATACGTATGTATATTTATTCATGCATTCCAAATGCTCTAGGTTGTCCTATTATGACGATACAAATGTATACATTCATATAGTTATTCTTTCACAGTCATTCTTTCACAGTCATTCTTTCACAATATTTAATGATACTTTAAAAAAATCTGATATTCTATTTTACCTCAAGTGATGACATATTCCTGGGTAATCGAGAGTTCTTATTCATTGGATCCTGCAGAAAAAGTGCTCTCACATACCTCCTCGAAACAAACAACTGTAGTTGACAGCATAACATCTCGGGCGTATTAGACGCACCCCAATTTCGACAGCGCATACTCTGGGAAGAAAAAACGTAATATTTAGAGTAATCTAGAAATATATTACATAATATAGGACAAGTAACAATGATAATTGTCCTTCCTACTAAAGGTACAAGGAGAACAGAAAGAATTGTAAGAAAGTCCCACGATATCTAAGGAAACTGACTGTGTTCTGGTGTCAAGGATATTGATTTCTTATATAAAACATTCGTGCATACCATGAATAATAATAAGGTTTAAGTTAATAGTATTATTATGGAGTGACGCTAGGTAGAAAAGACCGTCCAGATTAAAATTAACCTTTAGATGTGAGCTCAGGGACAAGATTAGCATATGAGTGGACCAACTTCACATGCAAAAGACAGGGGGAAGATTTTGAGATATTTTTCGAAAAATCAAACAAACAAAAAGTGCGTATTACATCCCATTAAATATGATGCATATTTTATTTTGAGAATATCGTCCACTCAAGAAGGAGATATAAACACTCCAGCATCAGTTGGGGACACCCCCCCCCACGCACACACACACACACACGCACATACGGGCTTCTTTCAGTTTCCGTCTGCCAAATCCACTCACAAGGCTTTGGTCGGCCCGAGGCTATAGTAGAAGACACTTACCCAAGGTACCACGCAGTGGGACTGAACCCGGAACCATGTGGTTGGTAAGCAAGTTACTTACCACAGAGCCACTCCTACATTCAGACAGACAGACACACACACACACACACATATATATATATACATATAGTATGCTTATGTGAGTATATGTATGCATATGTATATATATATATATGCATATATGAATATATGCATATACATATATATACATACATTCATACATGTATGTATGTATATATGTTTATATATACACACACACACATAATACACATACACACACACACACACACACACACACACTCACACACACTCACACACCCATATATATGTATATATATCGAGCATCTAACAGTAGGTCGCATACAGGGAACAAATATTCAAATATTCCATGCAACACGACAGTACTTTTCTACAGAGAGCTTTGGAGATAGAGTGTAAAAGACAG
>NC_068992.1:17811058-17812244 GCF_001194135.2 Octopus bimaculoides
GATGATGATGATGATGATGACGATAATGATGACGATTTCCTAGAAAATAAGAGTATTAATAATAGTCAGTGTAATAATAATAGCAATAATAATAACTCCAATAGTAATAATAATAATAATAATAATAATGATAATATTAATAATAATAATAATAATAATAATAATAATAATAATAATAATAATAATAATAATAATGATATTGATGAAGATGATTTCTTGCAAAATAAGGCAAATGATAATAGTAATAGAAATGATGATGATGATGATTATGTAGATAATAATAATAATAATAATAATAATAATGATGATGATGATGATTGAAATATCTAAGTATAGATTTAATCAATTGATTAACCAGTGGCCTTGGGTAAAATATATTATCTGACCTCGCTCGACTTTGCCGACAGCATCGTGATAAATTTGATAGAGGAAAGTTAAGTGAAGAAAATAGATTGCTATATTATAGCTTCTTGTACGGTAAAAATGTCAGGAAAAAATGAAGGCTTAAATTAAAAGCGAACGAGGAGAGCTTGATATAGTAATACGAAAGAGAGGAGGAAAAACTCCCTAAAATGTAACATCATCGAACAAAAAGGAAACCAAATAAAGTGAATTAATAAATAACTGATTTGGTTTCACGTGTAAAAGGAGGAAGAGAGTGATGAAGAAATACAACGGTTTTGTGATAGACTAATAGTGAAAGGAGGAACGGACGGAGAAATATATTCGTAATCGTACAAACAGACGATAATTATTGCCATACGCACGGGCATACACAAATACACGCAGAGAGATAGCCAGACAGATACACACATATTATGTCTATCATCATTATAACGTATATAAAAATCTGATGATCATTGTTTTGTCTGCTTACGTAAGTATAAAACTCGCGTATTTATGCGAGAGTGTATGCGTGGGTGCACATATATATATGCCCATGCACACATCTATCTATCTATCTATCTATCTATCTATCTATCTATCTATCTATCTATCTATCTATCTATCTATCTATCTGTACATACATATGTGTATAAGACAAGGTATAAATAATGGTCATGTATTACTTCATTGTAGTAAATTCGACTTAGAAGTGTTTCCGATACTCCTTATAGGTTCTTTTATTGATTAGTCCATTGTGTGTATATGTATGTATATATATATATATATATATATATATATA
>NC_068992.1:17812539-17814179 GCF_001194135.2 Octopus bimaculoides
ATATATATATATATATATATATATATATATATTGATTGACATGTACACACAAGCATATATACGGCTATATAGATCTTTATTTATATATAGATATATGCATATGTATATATTATGTGCTTATGTTTGTTAACGGTGGTGTATATATATCTTATGCAAATTAAAATACATTGTATATAGTGTTGGTAGACAACGTTATTAAGAAGTATTTGATTTAAACACTTTGAAAATGGTAGGAAGAAAGTTCCTGATCTTAGTTTGCTCTTCACTATTCCCTAGCATTTTCCAGGAAGAAAATACAGTCGTATATACACAGGAACTCTAACCACTCTAGTTTGTGAAAGACAGTTCTGTGATTTCATGATGAAGAAACTGCACAAGCTGCACAAATGAGCGTGCCATACATTGGCTCCCTCTATCCAACAAATCGACGTTTCCTTAAGAGGTGCACAGTGTACCACGCGTCAGGTGTCAGAGTGATCACAGAACAACGTGAAATGAAGTGTTTTGCTGAAGAACACAACGTACCATCCGGTCTATGAATTGAAACCAAGATCTCACGATGGTGAGTCAAGCATCCTAACCACTTCGTCATACGTCCTCACATTATCAAGGTATAAAATATCAACAAATACCATTGCAGAGGAGCAGTATGCAGATGGTAATGCAGTAATCAATCGTGATCAAATTAATTTCCAGCAACTGATTTTGTGGTCTCAGCATATAACGATTAGTCTGAGAGTTAATATCAGCGACACAAAATCCTGTGTTAACCTCCTTCAAGATCTACCCTACAAAAGATTAAAACTGTCGACAGTAACAACTTGATCAAACAGGTAACCTGCTTTCGATACCTTGGTTTCATTTTATCTTCAAATACGACTGTCACAATGTGACCAAGAACGCCGCATCAACTGGCCTTTTTTAAGAACGACGAACTTGAGACTATCATCAGGTTGTTGTTATGCACTGGGGAAGAATTAGCTCATTTCTTTATGCATGAAAGATATAGGCACCTTATCGATGTCAAGTCAGACAACTTCAACGGACCATCAGT
This sequence comes from Octopus bimaculoides, assembly GCF_001194135.2. Classification (NCBI taxonomy): domain Eukaryota; kingdom Metazoa; phylum Mollusca; class Cephalopoda; order Octopoda; family Octopodidae; genus Octopus; species Octopus bimaculoides. The sequence continues at coordinate 17,813,594 of NC_068992.1, forward strand.
CAGAACCTCGGTTCCTTTTAACCAACAACTAATCCAAATACACAACTGCTGAACTTAAATACATTATTTTGTGAACCTCTTTGACTTGAAGAAGACACACTTAAATATATAACACTGGTTATATATCTCTCTGATTACAAAGCTCCACAAGAATGAATACATTCTAAACGATAGCGGAAACTCAAATTTAATCATTCAAACTTTCCCATAACACCTTGCCATCACAACCTGCCATACGACCTAATTATCATTCAACAGAACACAGCTTACTCTAGAAAATTTTAACTAGTTTTGAGATATACGTTGTTTTTAATACTCAACGTCTTAAAGGGGCTTTTCCTGGACGAAAACACCGCAGGGAAAAGTGTTTAAATAAAACACATGCATTGCGTATGTGACATCAGTAATACTAAAATTATTAGAGCTGTTCCAACTCAGTTAAATACATACATATACACATAAATATATATATGTTCATACTTTCCGTATTCCCGAGCTTCATACTAATACATCCCTTTGTTGTTTACACCACCTGTCCTCGTCTGTTATTGTTTTTTTTCGTACATTCTCCCATATATGTATGTAT
>NC_068992.1:17814604-17815354 GCF_001194135.2 Octopus bimaculoides
ACATACATGCATATATGTATATATATACATTTATGTACATACATATATGGGATATATACATACATATGTACATATGTATATATATACATAAGTATATATATAGGTGTGTATATATATGTATGTACATATACATGTGTATATGTGTGAATATCTATATCTGTGTGTGTGTGTATATATGTGTATGTGTGTATAAATACTGCTGTATTAGATTGTAGTAATACAGTCTGTTCTAGCAAATCTCTCTAAAAGTAGGAGGATATGTTTTCTGTGTATATATGTGTAGGTGTGTGGGCGTGCAGAGTGAGACGCAATGAAGGACGGAAACACATTTAAGCTGTAAGTGTTTGTCTTATGTATATCTGTGTGTTTGATGGATGACACAAATGTCTGACAAATTATAAACGGTAGACGAAACACAAAGAGTAAAAGACAAATTAGTTACAGAAACTAGTTTAGCGACAGCACACCTGTCTTCTTTGCCTTTCGTTGTATCTACAACAAAAGTTATCCTCGCCTTCAGCAAGTTTCGCTCTGGCACCATACATACGGACATATTACATTATTCAATTTTCGGTAGACTCTTGTACTCCAAGGTCAACACGTCTCAGTTTACATTGTATTTGCATACGCGATACGCATACATGAATATCAATGTGTCTATCAGATACAACAGTGTGTGTATGTATATAAGTATATGTGTATGTATGTATGTATATATATATATATATATATATATATATATATATATAT
>NC_068992.1:17815649-17816060 GCF_001194135.2 Octopus bimaculoides
TATATATATATATATATATATATATATATATATATATATATGTATGTATGTATGTATGTATGTATATGTGCTTCTGTGTCATTGGGATGTGTGTCTGTGTGTGTATATGTATATTGATGTATTGATTAGTATTTAGGTTTTGGGAGCCTAATTAGTGGTGAGAATTAATTTAATTGCAATAATTGACTTAAGTTTGACAAGAGGTTACCAAAATGGATAGGATCCTCGAGTTCTGTCTATTACACTTAGAATGCAACATAATTTGAGTCACCCGTGTTAATTGGTCGTTTTATCTATGCCTATGTGTGTTTGCGTTTGCTGTGTATGTATTATATATATATATATATATATATATATATATATACGTTATATTTATGTATATTTATATATACATAATATTTATGTATATAT
>NC_068992.1:17816822-17817877 GCF_001194135.2 Octopus bimaculoides
ATTTTTTTTTTTTGCTGGGCATAAACGGTTTCTGAAGCAAATTTTGAAAAGGTTTTTTTTTTACATTGGTTGGTCAAATTAGGGCGGTCATTTTGTTTTCTTATATAGTAGACAATTTTGTATAGGAAGTACCATAATAAATGTATTTTTAAAAGTTTATTATAACTTTGACTAGCGCTAAAAATGTGCATTATTCAACAAAATGTGCATTATTCATCAAAATGTGCATTATTCATCAAAATGTGCATTATTCATCAAAATTGTTTGTAGAAAATAATGCAGGGTAGTCGAAAGGTGAGTATCAGTTATGGAAGACGTAAGCATTATCACACTTATTGTATTTCGTTTTTATTGGATTCCTGTTTACAAACGTTAGGCGTTGTTTCGGTAAATAAACTGTCAACTGTTCGTTCGCCAAACTTTGAGTAAATTAATGGAGCTATTTCCAAAATGTTTAACCCTCTGATATACGGTCTTAAAGCACTAATCTGTATTGGTTCTTTCCACTTATACTTAGGCCGTCTGTTGGAGCCAAAGGGCTTACAATTTTAATTTCTAGCTATAGTCTTTAATTTTTTTGCTTCACATTGTCATTGTTTTTCAGTACTTTAGTCTCCGAACAGGTTGGGTACGATTTAAAAACTTTTGTTCTCATAATGTATGACAACTTATATTTTCTTTCATTTGTACAATTTGACACGTTATTTTTGCGATTCTACCCTCTGCGCTATCAATCGCATGAATCGATTTAACAAGTGCATCGATGCGAATCTCTGTTAAGATATGATAATTATCATACGCGTGCAAATAAATCGATGACTTCCTGTATGCAAGTTGTTCAGTTCTACAAGACGGTATTTTGTAGTTTTATTAGCAACAATAACGACTCATCTTGAGGTTATAAAAACTTTGTTTTCACTCGGTTAACGAGCTGGTACAAGGAGCAACTTAAACCGTTCAAAGGACGGGTACTTTAACTAGTACATATATCTATCTATCTATATATATTTATATAGGTATATATATATATAAATATATATATATATATATATATA
>NC_068992.1:17817904-17820512 GCF_001194135.2 Octopus bimaculoides
TATCTATCTATCTATATATATTTATATAGGTATATATATATATAAATATATTTACCTACAGCCTAACAAATAGAGAAGAAAATAAAGTACATAGTTTCTGAACACGACAGCTGTTTCAGGAAGCTCGGAGTTACGTAATAATTTTAATATTAATAATTTGCGAATGGAATACTCGAAAAGTCTTTAGTATGGAAGCAGTAAATAGTCAAGCGGTTGGGAAGCAAATTTCTCATCACAGAACCGCGCCTTCATCTTCATATTGTATTTCATATGTTTGTGTATGCTACCACAGATAGATTTTGGATGTCAGTGTGCACGCTACGCCTCTACATTTGCGTGGGTATTACTCTACAAGAGTCTTGAAATTCTCTTACATTTGCTGCTGCTTTTCTTCTCTTTCTAATATATTATCTTGTGTTAATTTGACCGGGTTCTTCTTTTCACACAATTATAGAAGGACAGAAACTGTGAGTGAATCTTTATCAGTCAACCGAAGACATATTACCTTTACGATATGGTTTTTAACTGCTTGTGTGTCTACTAATAGCAGTGTATCGTAAATGTGAGCATTTATCCAAAGAGGTTTTTTATTTGAGGTTAATTTAAGGTTTTGAAAATCCAGGCCAGTTTATCATTGAATAAACTTAAATAAAAGATACCCACCTTCCTTGACTCATTATTGCAATCACTTATCATCACCATCGTCATCATCACCACCACCATCATCATCATCGTTGTCACTATATTCACCAGCAGCAGCCGCAGCAGCACCCACTCCCCACCACCACCACTACCCCCACCATTACCATCATCATCATTATCACCTTCATTACCATCATCGTCGTCATCATCACCATCATCGTCACCACCACCGCCATCACCACCACCACCACAGCCACCACTGCCACAATCATCACCATCGTCACCATAACTACCACCACAACTACCATTGTCGACACTGCCGCCACCACCACCACCACCACCACCATCACCAACACCATCATCAGTCATCCTCATCCAGCATCAGCAAAACGGTCACTATCGTCATAAACATTATTGTCTTGTATCATCTTTATCTTCGTAGCCATGATCAAAATGATTATTGTCGTCGTCGTCGTCGTCGTCACAATGGCCATTATCTACATAAATATATGTTTAACATTGTTTAACATTTAGAAATATGATATAAATGCGTCAATGAGACTCCATAAATGGACATCATAAAACGATTGACGACACGGACAAGCAGACATGTTTGGTAGACATTAAATACGTTAGACATCTTTCATTTCCATTTATAACTCCAGTCACACACATACACACACACACACGATCACACACGCACATACTCACAAACACACACACACACACACACACACACACACACACACACACACACAATCATAAACGCGCATTCACAGAGGGAATAAGAGGGAGAGAGACAGAAGGTGGATCACTGCATGGTCATTTAACTTGCTAGAAGTAGCAGCTAATTTTTTCTTTTAATAAATATCCACTGTCCTTTAAAATATAATGATAATATTGGATAATGTAGTCCTCGATATACAATGCCTCCGAAACAAGGTGATGCTCAGGTTTGTGTTGAAATATATCTGATCACTTGTGGATCTTATTTGAACTGGCCAAAGCCTGAAATATTCATTCCTACTCTTGGCACAAGGCCTGACATTTATGAGGAGAGGGGGCAGTCGATTAGATCGACCTCAGTACGCAGCTGGTACTTAATTTATCGACCCTGAAAGGATGGAAGGCAAAATCGACCATGGTGGGATTTGAACTCACTACGTCAAGACAGACGAAAGCACGGCTTGCTAACGTTTATTATTTCTTTACTACCCACAAGGGGCTACACACAGAGGGGACAAACAAGGACAGACAAACGGATTAAGTCGATTACATCGACCCCAGTGCGTAACTGACACTTATTCAGTAAACCCCGAAAGGATGAAAAGCAAAGTCGACCTCGGCGGAATTTGAACTTACAACGTCAAGACAGACGAAAAATGCTAAGCATTTGTCACGGCGTGCTAACGTCTCTGCCAGCTCGCCACCTTACGAGCGCAGAAATATAAAATGACAACGGCAAGAATAGCAACACAAGAATCAGATGAGACACATATGCACTCACATGAGCTGGCATGGTTCTATGGGTAAAGAGATCGCTCTGGAACCCTTGGTTTTATATATATATATATATACTCACTTGGAAATACATGTGTTCAATCATATGATAATATAAATAATATAATATATATTTGCATATATACATACATGTATGTACATACTTACATATATATGTCTATACATATAGGGCATAACGAGGTGAGGTGGCGAATGCTGGAGGAACAAGCTTTGACAGGAGAAAAGATAGAAGAGGAGACAGACAAGAATGCGTGTGATCTATGTGGCAGATCAAAAAGAAAGAAAGAAGCTCAAGTTAGGAAAAGAAAGATGGCCGATGGTCACGTGTAAGCAACGAGAGTGTAAAGAGGAAGAGTGGGAAAGAGAGCGGAACAGATAGCGAACGGTGAAGGGGAGAGGAAAAGAATTAGAGAATGTATATATATATATATATATATATATATAT
>NC_068992.1:17821465-17823216 GCF_001194135.2 Octopus bimaculoides
TATATATATATATATATATATATATATTTATAACATATGTGTGTGTGTGTATGTGTGCGTGCGTGCACACGTGTGTGTATATATACGTGTATAACGCTATTTTTTTAAATCGAAATAATCTATGCGTACGTAAAATATTTAGATGAAATATTTCAGGAATAGATTGGATTAATTAGATTAATTGAATTGGGTTTTTATTGAAGTGCAACAACAATAATATCACCACCACCACCACTAACAACAACAACAACATCACCCCATCACTAAGAACAACAATAACAGCAACTACAACAACAACAACAACAATAGCGCCAATTATATAAATAGCGGCAACGTTGCAAAACAATTTTGTTTTGTCCTGGAAGCTATGTTAAACGTCGAAATAAATCAACAACACTAAATACGACTTCAAAAGGATAATACACACACACACTCACTCACACACACACACACATACACACACACACACACACATGCGCGCACACACGCACAAATACACACGCACACACACACGCACACACGCACACACACACACACGCGCGTACACACACATTTACTCAAACATATTTTATAAGCAAAAGGTTGACAGTGATTTCAAAGTTTCGGTTAGGTTGCCATCACTGTCTGATGAGGCAAACAAGTCGAAACTTCGAAGTTACTACCGACCTTTTCCAGGTAATTTTCAAAAAAAGTATGGTGCGGTCATTCAGTTTAATGTCAAGCAGATTTATGCATAAATATACATAAAAGCAAACGGATAACCTTCAGGCTTTCCTATGCAAAAGTTTCTTTTTAACACAATATGCACTTGCTATTACTTATTGCTTTATCCACTTTGAGTTTCAATGTTAAAACGAATCATTTCACCATTTTGTGTTTCTCGACGCTTCGATGTTGTGAAAAACATTAAACTATATTTATTTGTGTTGTTTGTGTGACACTGGTTCACAAGGAATAACTGAAGTACATCTCAATAATTCGCATTAGTGAAGTTTACATTAAAGAGTAAGTACAGATAATTATATAATATTTAGGGTTAGAACGTAAAATGAATTTTTTAGATAAGGCCGGAACAATGAGAGATGAACAACAAATTAAACCACAAAAAAGAAAAGAGAAAAACAGTTGCTGTTTTGTCGTATATTTCGATATTTTGGGGTTATGACCGCTTCTTCAGGACAGGTAGTGAAATGAGGGATAGAAGAGGTAGTTGTTCGGATGTGAGTGTGTGTGGAGGGTGATGGTGATAAGCGCAGACTGGTGTCGTTATAGTAACCAGTCTGCTTCGTGTAGCTCTTTTCTGTTGTTAACTGTTAGTTTCAGTTGATAACACCAGCCTGCGTATGTCACCATTCTCTCTCAAAAATCTGAGCAACGATTTATTTCTCTGCATATCCTGACGAATGGGTTATATATATATATGCAGGTATATTATGTATACATATATATATATACTCGGTCATAACGTCTTACGTTTAAGATGATTCCCATGCATTCCCTGAAGAGAAGGTTACAATTTTAACATCACAGATCCCTATGGATCACATAGGTTGTAATCCTTTGAAACATATGTAGGAATAAAGTATGCAATTATAACATGCGTTTTCTCCATTCCTTAAATTTTTAAATATACTCAAATACCCAAAATTTCAAGGAGTTCGTGCCTTAAAAACAGCAACTACACCACAGTTATTTTGAGTTCTTTGCTACATTGGTTTCTATTAACCCATTTATTCTATCCGAAGAATTTT
>NC_068992.1:17823226-17824088 GCF_001194135.2 Octopus bimaculoides
AAGACTTTAAAGTCATGTCAATGCTTTATTTGTAAAAATTAATAAATATGTCGTCCACTAAAAAGTATGGAGCGATCCTTCGGTTTCATATCAGACTGTTTTATATAGAACTACAGATAAAAAGGAACACTAATACCTGCACATATATATATATATATATATGTGTGTGTGTGTATATATGTGTTTGTGTGTATATATACGTATATGTACATATAGGTATATGTGTGTTTATATGTTTGTATGTGCATCTGTGCGCTTGTGTGTAATTGAAGATAGACATATTGAAATGGAATAAAAGAAGACTAATGTTGATAGCATTATGGGAAACAGACAGGCAGCGGGAAAGGATGTTTCATAGGAATGGTATACGCAGACATTCACACATACATATATGCATACACATGCAGGCTTATTTTTCTCTGCCTCTCTCTCAATTCAAATACTGCCCCCCTCACTAACACACCACATATTCACAGACGCACGCAAAACACACGAATGCACACGCACACAGACACATTTGCAAAATATATATGTACTTATATAGATGTACTTTTGTATATATGTATACATATATATATACATATATATATATATGTATGTATGTAAGCGAGATGTGGGTGTATTTATATATACACACACAAACATCGGAAAGGAGGCTGCATACAGATATCTAAATATACATATATGCATGTACACACACACACACACACACACGCACACACACGCATATATATATGTATACATATATGTATGTATATATGTATATTTATATATATATATATATACATATATTTATATGTATGTACGTATATATGCATCTACTCATTTATTATTTGTATGTATATATATATATATATGTATA
>NC_068992.1:17824849-17829769 GCF_001194135.2 Octopus bimaculoides
TATATATATATATACATATACATAGATACGGTGGTCGTCTGCACGATTCATATTGGATAATTAGGTGGATGGAATTGTCATAGTTCTATACACACGTACACAGATACGCACACGCACTCACAAACACGCATGCACGCACGCACACACGCACGCAAGTGTGTGTATGTGTATACACTCATATTCATGTATATGTATATCATTGTACAAATACATAAATGTATATATTCACACATACATACACACAGAGCGTATAGACTCATATTATATATATGCATGTAACTGTACAAATACATAAATATATATATACACACACACGTGCACACAAATACAAACACGCATACACTCATATATATATATATATATATATATATATATGGGTGTCTGTATGTATATACACTCATATTCATATATATGTATATAATTGTACATTTACATAAACGTATATATACACACACGCACGCACGCACACTCACACTTATGGTATATCTATGAATGTATGTATTTGCGTGTGTGTATGCGCGTGTATGTATTTAAGTAGGAATAAAATGAGAAGTAAAAGAGTTTATATAGCTATAGAGTAATTTTTTTCCCTCTTATCTTTCTATATATATTGTCCATATCAGACCGCAAAGTTTCTGAAGCAGCAACACAACAACAGGTACTGCAACAGCTAGAAGAGTAATAAAACCAACAACTGGAAACAACAACAGGTACAACAACAACAACTAGAAGAATAGGTATAAGAGAGCAACAGCAACAAGAGAAACTCCAACCATGACAATGGTGACGACTAAAGAAAAATAGTTTGGAACGAAATTTGATTTAACAATTTGATGGAAGTTATAGATTTGTAATAATTCAATTTCTGTATTGACTGTGTTGCTGCTACAGGTATGTGTAATTGATTATTGATACTTATTGGTAAAAAAGAAATGACAATCAATAAGGCAGACATTCGTGCAGTTTTTTTTTTTTATTGCCAGCTTCACCCATTCATTGACGTGCTATTTTGAGATTGTATTCCCGTCCGCCATCGCTGGCATCACTACTGTTACTTCCACCTACGACCCAACACACCACCACAAACATATCACCACCCACATCCCCACCACGACAGCATTTTATTCATTCTGTTACACTGAAGTCAAACAGACACGTTTTGAGACACTCATTTTTACGTTAGCTCACATGAAAGTCTTGAAAAGCCAAAAAAAAAAAGAAACAAAAAGAAACAAATAAAGAACAAAAAAACCCTAAAAGGACGAAAGTATGAATACAAACAAACATCCCAAATTGCTTCAGCGTACAATTATATGTGAATTTGGCGAAAAATGCTGGAGAATAGTGGAAGAATTTAAATCAATATGGCGCTGAAAATGAGAAATAGCTCATACGTTTCTATTGACTGATTTCTAAACAAAGTTACAATTATAGCAATGAAATTATGTATGTATTTATGCATGTATGTACATACGTATATATCTACGTATGCTATATATTTGCATATAGCTATGTGTGTGTGTATATATATATATATATATATGCATATATGCATGTGTGCATGTTTGTAAGTATTTAAACACACACACGTATATATATATATGTGTGTGTGAGTGTGTGTGTATCTCTCTCTCTCTCTCTCTCTCTCTCTCTCTCTCTATCTATCTATCTATCTATCTTTATTTATCTATATTTATTTACGGAGGTAAGCATGACTGAAAGGTGAAAAAGTTTGCTTCTATTCCATTGAGTAATGTCTAGGTATTTAGCACACATGGATGCCTGATACACACTGATTAAGCATTTTGCGATATAGAACTCAATACTAAATATAGGCTGAAGTGATATTTTTTCTTTATCTTGAATAATGACATTTATTTTTATCAGTCTCGCCTTATTGTTTCATTAGACTGCACGAAGAACCTACATGACGGAATCTACTAGAAATTGTTGCCGTTTATGATGTCTGTACTTATATTCATCCATGTACCAATCTATCGATTTATCCACACACACACGCACACACACACGCACGCGCACATACACACAGATGTATGTACATATATTTATACATACACACGCTCTCACTCACATGCTCGCGCACACACACACACATATTTATGCACGTATATTTATGCAAACACATTCACTCACGCACACGCACACACACAGACACACATCATGGATTCCCCCGTCGTTAGACAACGTATGGGAGTTCGGCAATTTCTGGTTGAACAACAACACAAATGATTTGTTTATATTGTGCACGTTAGCTCACTCCCTCCGTCAGATCGACATTACCTGTACAGGTGCAAAAGTGTGCCACATGTCAGGTGATGAAATGATCGGAGAGCAGCATGAAATAAAGTGCTTTGTTCAAGAGCACAATGCAACGCCCGGTCTGGGAATCGAAACCACGATCTCGCGATCGTGATTGCAAAACCCTAACCACTAAGCCATGCGCCTTCATACAGACACACACACACAAACGCGCGCGCGCGCACACACACACACACACAAACACACATTCTCAGTCTACTGAGATGATTTGAAAACATGAAACCAATTAACTTATCGGTATATCTTTTCTACTCCTCTGATGAAATTTTGCCTAATATAATGATTTAATTTTCATAATTTAATCTTTTCGACTAAATTGAAACAGCTGTAAGAGAATATGTTGGATTTTTGTAGATGATAAATTATATTAACGTTATATCTCCATTTTCTAATTTATATATACATTCATCCATACTAATTTGATGCATTCATAGTAATAATCCAGTAATTTAGACGTCCTTACAATTATAGACACTCGCTATCTCTTGTTAGACACCAGTTTCTTATCACCCATAAATACCACAAAAGTTTGAATAGGTATTATAGTAAGGTTAACCTTAAAAAAATAGTATAATCAAATAGTAAAATGACTTATTATATTAATTCTGTCTCGTTTCATTTGTAAGGTTAATGATCAGCAACAATTGTCTCAACATAACTTGGAGCATTACTGGTAGGAACCTTCTATACATAATTTGATTACGTAATTGAAGGCTCTGCCTATCTAAGACATTGCATTTTCTAATTCCTCAGGTGCTATTCATTACTAGTACCTCCAAAATTATCAAAATTATCTCTTGCCACGCACAAACATTTATCTTGGACTAATTTCAAAGAACTAAATAAAAAAAATCGATTCCATAGTAAGTCCCTAGCTATGGAAAGTTAAGCCCGATCAAACTGCCGCCTTTATAGTTTATTTGTGCCGTCCAAATCTAGCAATTTCTTGTACTAATCTTATAAAAATAGATCAGTCATCAACAATTTGAATTAGGACATGCGATATATCCTTAAATGTAACTTAGATATGAGAAAAACGCCTCCAGCAAAACGTCTCCAGCAAAACGTCTCCAGCAAAACGTCTCCAGCAAAACGTCTCCAGCAAAACGCCTCCAATAACACATGGCAAAAATCTGCTCGTGCCTGTGAAACGCTGACTAATGGTCGTGGATTAAATAGCTGTCTCCAGATATTTCCTCTATGTAACGTATTGAGAGATCTTCATGTGCTATTTGCACACATGCTCAAAGTTGTGCGTATATATCAATACATACAAATACACATATATACATATTCACACCTACAGGCACATCCACACACATATGCATATATATATATATATATATCATTGTGTCTGGGGAGAGTCATTCTCTTTTGGTGCCTTATTAATTTAACATACTCATCGATTTCCACTCATTTATATATTTTTCCTAAAATTTTCGTTGCGATTTGCAACCTTTTCAATAGTCGTTGACTATGTCCGTTATCGGACGCATTTCCGATAATGGACAGAGTCAATGACTAGTGAAAAGGTTGCCAGTTACAACGAGAATTTTAGTAACAATAAATAAGTAAATGAGTAGAAATCGATGAGTATGTTAAATTATACACTCATACACACACATACAATATATATATGTACATATTTAATATTTGTGTATACATAAATACATATATGTATGTATATATACACACATATATATATGTATATATACACACATATATATAAGAAATAATTAAGTTTCAGTTGAATTAGGTACATAAGTTCAGGCACCAAGTCAGTCCAGTATTATCTGTACAGCTCGAAATAAGCTGAATAAAAAGCAAATAGTGTGACAAGGATGTAAAGGTATTACTGCACTACGGCCGTTTCAGGCAGCTCCATTTAATCGAACAATCCAAGCATTACATCAGTTTGAAATACACCGCCTTCCTCGGATGTCTAAGACCATATACATTTTCAACATACAGGTTACTCCATTGTAATTTTTAGCAAATATTTCATCAGAACTAGAGAATAAAAGAATTACATGCTTGCTGCTACTATTGTAGTAGAATGAACTTAGGGAGAAAATACCGCAACTATTATTTGGATTGGTAGAGGCGAATAACAATGTGGGTTATGAGATATTAATATAGCTACAATTATTTCTATCTCCTTATCACTATATCAAAAGATCTAATATAGCTAGTATGCTACGTCCACTAAGAATTAAAACCACTGGGAATTGACAGTTAAGTTCTTGTTGCTGATAATAAATTAATTACTGCCAAATACTCTTTTACTCTTTTACTCTTTTACTTGATTCAGTCATTTGACTGCGGCCATGCTGGAGCACCGCCTTTAGTCGAGCAAATCGACCCCAGGACTTATTCTTTGTAAGCCTAGTACTTATTCTATCGGTCTCTTTTGCCGAACCGCTAAGTTACGGGGACATAAACACACCAGCAGCGGTTGTCAAGCGATGTTGGGGGGGGGACACACACAGACACACAAACATATACATACACATACATATATATATATATATATATACATATATACGACGGGCTTCTTTCAGTTTCCGTCTACCAAATCCA
>NC_068992.1:17830631-17832338 GCF_001194135.2 Octopus bimaculoides
ATATATATATATATATATATATATATATATATATATATATATACATACATATATGTGTACATATATATGCACATATGTGTATGTCATTCATGAATCATCTAAATTCACGTCTTTTTATATTTTTTGTTTTGAAAGAACTTTAATTTTGTCAGCTAAGCATATTTATATGGATTCAGAGTCAATTTAAATGAAAATCCACCTTTTAAAAGCAAAAATTATCAAACAGCAATGGAAAAGATATAAACTTGAACGATTTCTTTTTTCACAATAAAATATATATAACAAAATAAAGAAATTCTTTAATAGTAAATGAACAAACGAAAAAGACAAAACTAAAAAGAGAATTTTTGAAACACGAAAATGAAAAGACGAAAATGGAAAAAAATAAAATAAAAAAAGGTTAAATAACATAAAATAAAATTGAGATAAAATAAAAACGAAATTATAAAATTTAGTTTTCTGAAATTTATTGCCACATGGAATATAAACGGGATTAGTTTCAAAACAGGACATAATTGAGCGAATACAATTGCAAGGTTGAATAAACACTGTAAATTCAAAATCGTCATTAGAATGACGAGCTGGGAAAACGAATGCAAATCATCTAATACTGCAGAGTGACAAAATTAGTCTTAATTGTGCAACAATGTCATTGTGCACGAGAAAAGTTATCGACGTGCTAAATGTAGCTTTTGTGTTCAAGAACCGGTTTCGCGTCTACTGGACATTTTGGAGAAATTAATTTATCTCATTTGCATTGCTAATGTTACTTAAAAATAGTATGAACATCACGAAATATTTTCATTCCTCTTGAAGGAAATTGTAGATTTTTCACTTAAGTAAGATTTAAAACAAAATATTATATAAAAAAAATATATGTATCTTTTATCTTTAACATATTTCAGTCACTGGAGGGCGGCCATGCTGGAGCACCTCCTTGGCGGGATTTAGTCAAACAAATCGATAGTAGTACTTATTTTTCTTTTTAAAATCTGGTACTTATTCTATCGGTTCTTTTTGTCGAATCCCTAAGTAACGCAGCATAACCAAACCAAATTCGCTGAAGGAACAGCAACAAACACGAAAACACCCCCTCCCACATAACTGTCTATCTATCTATCTATCTATCTATCTCTTTCTCTCTCTCTCTCTCTCTCTATATATATATATATATATATATGTATGTATATATATACACACATGCATAACAGATTTCTTTCAGGTTCTGTCTACCGGTTCCACTCACAAGGCTTTGATCGGGCCAAGGCTACAAAAGAAGACACTCACTGCCACGCAGTGGGACTGAACCCGGAAACATGTGGTTGGAACGCTAACTTTTTACTACATAGCCGAATATTCTACCTAAATAGAGGTTGGTAAACTGAAACATCAGAAAATAAAATTATCCTGGATACAGATCTAACTATTTATTAGCCAGTGATCTGATTGGAACTACACTTACCCTGTATGCTATGTATTTGATAAGTTCAGAAGAACGAAGAGCAAATCCCATCCTGCAGAAATTCCAACTCTAATCTTAATATCATAATTAAACACCACAATGTATCTTAATCCAGATTCTATGATTACCGTTCAATCAACGATGTAAAGGTGGAGATTCATCGACTCACTTCCTTGGATAATAGTAGCAATGCCTATATATATATTTATATATATATATATATATATATATATATATATATATAT
>NC_068992.1:17833190-17837276 GCF_001194135.2 Octopus bimaculoides
ATATATATATATATATATATATATATATATTCCTTTAGTCTTTCTATTTCAGATATATATATAGTAACTGATGATATATCTGACATTGTTTCTATATTTGCTTCAAAATAGCCGATAATTTTCGATTGATAAATTACAGTTTCATGTAATCGCGAATGAAGATGCGATTATAAGGGAAAAAAAACCTACATCTAATGGAATTCCATTTTTTCTTCATAAGTTCATGAAAAATTTGAGTCAAGAACTGTAATAAATCAAACACTCTTTACCTTACAATATTTCCACAGTTATTGTATTAATCTTCGCTTCATAATATAAACGTTAGCAGACATAAAAGGGTGCAGGATTAGCAGAATGGTTAGAGTGTCGGTCAAAAGGCTTTCGGATATTGTCCCCAGTCCAGTGTTCAAATGACGCCGATGTCAACAAGTTATTATTATTATTATTATTATTATTATTATTATTATTAATAAGGCGGCGAGCTGGCAGAATCGTTAGCACGCCGAGCGAAATGCTTAGCGGTATTCCCTCTGCCGCTACATTCTGAGTTCAAATTCCACCGGGCTCAACTTTGATTTCATCCTTTTGGGGACGATTAAGTAAGTACCAGTTGAACACTGGGTCGATGAAATCGACTACCCACCTCACCCAAATTTAAGGCCTTGTCCCCATAGTAGAAAGGGTTGTCAAGTCGGTGAGTTGACAGAATCGTTATCACACCGAGCAAAATGCTTAGCGGTATTTCGCCCGTCCTTATGTTCAGAGTTCAAATTTCGCCGAGGTCGATTTTGCCTTTCATTCTTTCGGGATCGATAAATTAAGTACTTGTCGAACTTTGGGGTTGATGTAATCGACATTTCCTCTCACCCAAAATAGATGCCCTTGTAGCAAAATTTGAAACCATTACTATTGTTATTATTTCACTTTATCACAGAGTTCTGTTGGAGCTCTTGGAGTCTTGTATGCGTAGCGGGCTTGCTACCTGTAGCCTACGGTACCATGTTATCCGTTCTTCTCAGCTATCTAATACTTTCTTGATTATTCTGGCCGTTCCAGAGGCAAACCTTTTGTAACAGTTCTACTGCGCACTCTATTCCAATTTCCTTTATATTCCTCTTGATGCCTTCTGATACTGTTCCCATGAACCCAACAATAATTGGCACTGTCTTCACCTTCTTCATTTTCCATACCCGGGCTATTTCGTACTTAAGAGGGTTATTTTTGTGTCTTCTTGGATTACTATATTTCTTAACCTATCTTTGATTTCATGCAGCCACTCCGCTTCATCATTTAGCTCTACAGGTTGGTCCCAGATCCCTTTCCAGAATGCCTTGCTTTTCCCTGCATCTTGTATCATTGTTTCGTGTAATTGCCCATCTAGGTTCTGAAACAGCTTCTTCTGATTTGCTTCAAACAATGTTTTGACGCAATTGTTTTGTCGTATTGTCATATCTTTGTTTCAATTCTTCCAATATGGCGTCATACCCTTTATCTCTTCTATATAGTCTTTCCATCATTATTCTTACGCTTTCGTTCTGCAATTCCCCTCTACTCAATCTATCAACTTGTCCTAAACGTCTTCTTAACTTTGTTTCTCACACATTCATCTTCGCCAAAATGGTTCTTTACGTTTTCTTTGTTCTCTTCTTTTGTATCCAACTCTATTTATAGCAACCATAGCTACAGCGCAAATAATCTTGTCAGTTTCAGTTATATTTATCGTCTGGAATAGCTTAAGGACTTAATCTATCTTTACGGTTTCAACTTTGAGCTTGCGTCGTTCAATGTACCAGAGATTGGAGGGTGCTTGATCCTGGTCTTCTCCAATATATAAGTACAGCATCCTCACTATGTCTTGTTGGTCATCATCGTATTATTGTGATATAAATCTTCCTTTTACTTCTACTTCATTTGCTGAGAATGCATTCACATTTACACTCTTATTATTATTGTTATTATTGTTGTTGTTGTTGTTACACTGGGGTAAAATATACGAAGCCCAGTATACCTATCATGACTACCCGTCTGATAAGGATACACCAGGCACATGCATCACAACCATACGTGCATAAGATGGTGATCTCATATCGATATCAACAGTGCAGAACTGGTCGAGCAGCCCATCCTACTCAAAAGGTCCCTGAATAAGGGTTCTTCAAGGATATTGAACGAAATACCAATGTTTCCAAACGTGAATTATCCAAACCCCAAAGAATTCCTTTCAGCACATGGCTATGATGCTCCCCCACTACTTCTGCTCATGATCAGAGATGCACATATCGTCAGCTACTAAGGGACATGCTCAACTGGTTAAAGTCAAACAACTGACAAGCAAATCTGATATGACAGGAATTGTTTCTGTTTATAGACACCACATTCGAGTTAACTCTATTTCCTGATCTTTGTATTTTGAAAGTTTCTCCATTTCTCTTAGAGAAACTTTGTTGACACATCGATTAGAAAGCCTTTTTTTTTCTCTTGATAATCTCTGACAATTATATCCGGCCTCTTAGCCTTAATTTCTCTATCTGCGTGTATTGGTATATCCCATAGTATGGTTGCTTTCTCATTTTCTGTGATCTTTTCTGGCATGTACCTATACCATCTTTTTTCTGTTGTTATTCCATAGTGTTGTCATAGCTTCCAGTGCATATAGGTCCGAGCTCTGTCGTGTTTGTGAATATATTCCTTCTTAGCCAGGACTGGGCAGCCAGTGACAATATGGTTTATTGTTTCTTGGCCATCTCTACATATCCCACAGTTACTTGTTATGTTTCTTTTCATTATATGTGTTTGATAATTCTAGTGGGGAGGCTTTGGTCTTGTGTTGCAATTAAAATTCCTTCAGTCTCTGCTTTGAGTCCTGAGCTTCTCAGCTATTGTTGGGACTTTGCTTTGTCTATTTATTTTGCATTAATTTTAACCCAGTATTTGCCATGAAGGGGCTTTTCTTGCCATCGATTTAACATGGTCAGTTGCTGTTCCAGTTTTAGTTTGCATTTTAGTTGTTTTACAGCTTTTGTTGTTTTTTCTTTTTCTTCATAGTTGTTAGGTACTATGACAAATGTCAGCTTCTTTAAAGACTGAAAACAATTTTTTGTTTTGATCGTGTTTTTGGCTATTTGTATTAGTTTTCCTTGCTTCTGAATTAGGTATTTTTGTAGTTCCATGATGGTTATTTTTGTAATAGTTTTCTAGCTGTATAAGGCCTCTACCACTTTCTATATGTTGTATATATATAACCTTTCTGTGTCAGAATTTTGTTGGTGCATCCTAAATCCTGCCTTTATTTTTCCTGTTTTCCTGTCTTTTTTGATTAGGTCATTTTGTGTCCAGTGTCTCTTTTGATAAGTTCATTTAGTGTCCAGTCCAGGATATTGTAGCTGTTACTTATAACTGAGACAGCTATAGTGTTGATACCTATTATCTTCCTTTTCGCATTGAGCTCTGTTTTGAATATTAATCCAACTCGTCTACAGTATTCTTTTTCTATTTACTCTTTCACTTGTGTGTGTTGTATCATATCTAGTTCATTTGTATGTCTGGCTTTGGTCTAATTCTCTTATTTCATTTGCTTTATCTAGTGTAATGTTGCTAGTCTTAACTAGGTTTCCTCTTTTCAAGGATGCTTTGGCACACTTTTCTAAGCCAAATTTCATGTTTATTTCTTTGGTAAATCCATGTACTATTTGTAGTAATGTTTCCATTAGCAGAATTTCGCCCGTCGTTACGTTCTAAGTTCAAATTCCGCAGAGTTTCGACATTTCCTTTCATATTTTCGGGGTTGATAAATTAAGTACCAGCGAAACACTGGGGTCGATGTGATCAGCTACCCCCCTCCTCCAATTTTCAGGCTTTGTGTCTATAGTAGAAAGGATTATTATTATTATTAAGGCAGGTAGCACGCCGGATAAGCTTAGCAGTATATCGTCAGTCTTTACCTTATGAGGTCCTCCTGTATACATGTATATACACTTTGTACATTTAAACCCAAGGTCATTATCTGTCTATTTAAATCATTGTCCCTCCCTCTCTCTCTCTCTCTCTCTCTCTCTCTCTCTCTCTCTCTCTCTCTCTCTCTCTCTC
>NC_068992.1:17837661-17840161 GCF_001194135.2 Octopus bimaculoides
ATATATATATATATAAATATATATATACATACATACATATATACATATATATGTACATATACAGGATGCCATAAAGTGTGAAATTTCTATCATTCTCTCTTTTAATCTGTTTTCACAACTGCCGATATTAGTCACAAACCCATCGTCATTGAGTGGAGGCAGATAATGAACAACGCGGGGGAAAGATAATAGGTGTGGGAGTGGGATTTGGCAAACTCAAGTAATTGGACCATTGTATTTTGAGGGATCTATGACAGGTGATTCGTATCTGGACATGTTTGACAAGATGATGCCTCTCGTGCATTCACTTGGATGGGACAATATCATCTGGTTTCAGCAGGATGGGGCTCCACTCCATCCTGCTGAAACCAGAAACCCTGTATGTTATCTGAGTAAGTTTGCTCTATTATAAAACAAAAAAGAAAATAAAAAACTATATATATATGTAGTTGACTGCTAATCATCTGAAAATTTTGAGTCTGACTTTTCATTTTACTTGTATACATGTGTTTCTATATATTGTACATATGAAACCAGGGTCTTTATCTGTTTATTTGAATTATTCTTTCTCCCCCCACTCTTTCTCTCTCCTTGCATGCATATATACAAACATATGTATGTATGTATGTATGTATGTATGTATGTATGTATGTATGTATGTATGTATGTATGAAAGTGGGTCTGTGTGTGTCCTTGTGTTTGTGGTTGACTTCGAGCACTTGACAGCTGGTATCCATTTGTATATATCTAGCAAAAATTAGCGGTTCGGCAAAATAGTACCGGTACAATAAGTATCAAACTTTAAAAAGACAGAAAAACGTAAGTTATGGGGTCGATGTGTTCGGCTACACCCAAGAAAGCGGTCCCACAGCATTGCTGTAGTCCAATGACTGGAAAAAGTAAAAGATATTTCTTCATTAATACCTCACTTCATTGGCTCACAGTAACCTAGCCGTTCGTCAAAAGAGACCGATAGAATAAGTACTAGGCTTACAAAGAATACGTCCTGGGTCGATTTGTTCGACTAATGGCGGTGCATCAACATGGCCGCAGTCAAATGACTGAAACAAGTAAAAGAATATATATGTATACATATTTGTAGAACCCAATAACCTCTTCTACTCTAGGCACAAGGCCTGAAATTTTCTTTGTGGTGGGGGGCGGGGCCGATAAAATAAGTACCAGTCAAGGAAATGGATCGATATAATCGATAGCCCCATTCCCGAAATTTCAGGTCTTGTGCCTATAAAGATTATGAATAAAGGGTCTTTTAAATAAATGTTTTAGATATTATATATCAAGTGTACTTTCCACTTTTAACTATTGATATCATATATAATTTGTTCCAATTACATTTAAATTATGTTAGGGTCAATGCTTATTCTACAGAGAAATATGTATGTATATATGTATGTGTCTGTGTGTGTACAAATATATCTATCTATCTATCTATCTATCTATCTATCTATCTATCTATCTGTATGTATGTATATATCTGTGTGTGTGTGTATGTGTATGTGCGTGTGTATGGGCATATATACAGATAGACAGACACACACACACACACACACACACCCATATACATGCACACACGTATATATACGTACGGTGTGATGTGCGTGTGTGTGAGTCAGAAAGAAATAGAAAAATGAAAGCAAAAAGACAATGAAGATAACAAAACAAAGGCAAAACACACACACGAAAAATAAGAAAAACAAAACGAAAAAATGGAACGTACTGTCACCTTTTGTCGGCGGAAGAGACAAAACAGAGTTGACAGTTCAAATGAGAGCAGAATCAATTGCTCCCTGAGCTGACAAATAATCGAATGGATGTGTTTTGCTGGTGAATATTTCACTACGTTCATCAATCATTTTAAATTCAATCAGAAAAAATAAATTCTGTATTTTTGTGTTCAAAATTCCTGGAGAGAAAGAGCATGTGTCGACATGGCTGGCACCTTTTATGTGTTAAGTGTCACCTCCTGGCATTAGACCTTTTCATTTTATTAGTATTTTCCTTTGATTTCTGTAACTTCTACACTTCCTCGGTGTTGTTGTTGTTGTGGTTGTTGTGTCTGTTGTTGTTATTGGTCCTGCCATTGTTTATGACCAGCTTCGATTTCGAATGATGAGCAGTTCCATGATCATGAAACTTTCAGTTACAATATCCCCATTTTCTTATTTTTAAAAAAATTTTGATTCAGTGTATCTCCAAAGCGGCACTCCGTCGGTTACGACGACGAGTGATCCGATCAACGGAACCGCCTGTTCGTGAAATTAACGCGCAAGTGGCTGATCTATCCACAGACACACGTATCCTTAACACGTATCCTTAAAAAAGGCGGCTAGCTGGCAGAAACGTTAGCACGCCGGGCGAAATGCTTAGCGGTATTTCGTCTGCCGCTACGTTCTGAGTTCAAATTCTGCCGAAGTCGACTTTGCTTTTCATTCTTTCGGGGGTCGATTAAATAAGTACCAGTTACGCACTGGGGTCGGTA
>NC_068992.1:17843193-17844955 GCF_001194135.2 Octopus bimaculoides
TATATATATATATATATATATATATATACACACACACACACACACACACACACACATATATATATATGAACTCTACACAATTTTTCTCTCCTTTTTCCACTTAATCATTTCTGTCCAAGAGCATAGGCTCGAAACATAAAAGACTTTTCCGTTTTTCCCGAGCGTTAAACTAAGACACCTGCTTGTTGTCCCGACACCTATCTTCATCTCTTTTTTATTGGTAAATTTGAACTATATATGGCAGTGTGGTAAGGAACTTGCTTCCCAACCACACGGCTCCGGGTTCAGTCCCACTGCGTGGCACCTTGGGCGGGTGTCTTCTATTATTGCCTCGGGCTGACCAAAGACTTTCGATTGGATTTGTATGTGTGTGTGTGTGTATAGCAACAACAAACAAACAGATTATCTTAGAGCATCACATGATTGCAAGCATAATCTGATCAAGCGAATGATTCTTCAATCTCTGTAGCTAGACATTTCCACCTAAGTTCTAATTGGTTTCTTTGCCACATTGTTGGATTTTGTGTGCTCAAAATCTCTTTGTGATGACTAAATTCTTGCATGCCATCTCAGTGCCAATTTCATACAAGCTTGTTTAAATGATAAGAGGCAGAGAGAGATGTATAAAGTTTGGCAGTTTGGCAGTTTATCCCAAATTAATTAGCATGGCGCTCATTATATTTTCATTCGGAATACGTTCAAGTGAATCTGGATAGAGAAACTTTCAGCACTGCTATTTTATGGACAAGTCGAAATTGTATGCCACGGTATGAAGGATCCCGTACCAATTAACAACATGCGCGATATAGCTGAAATATTCCAGTTGTCACTGAAATACATTCGGGCATAGAATATATTGGAGAATAAACGTTGTAAAGAAGAAAATTTAATTGTGTGCAGTGCATGTAATAAACAAACATCAGTGGCAGCCAGAAATATGTATTGCTTTCTCGCATGAAAGATGAACGAATTTACTAGCAAATTTAGTTTAGTAAAGAATCTAGGTTTAAATTTGATGTTTTGAGTGGGAGAACTATAGTAATGAGCATGTTACTATTGAGAGAAGGACTGATCGTAATGATGGAATTTAATTATACATACATACAAGCATGTATACACACAAGTAGGAGAAGATAGTGCAAATCATTGTTGGGTCCTTGGAAGCAGTATCAGGAGCAATCAAAAAGAATATAAAGAAAAGAGCGTTCAGTAGAAATGTTACAAAAGGTTTGCCTCTTTGGCACGGCCAGAATAATCAGGAAAGTATAAGATAGCTGAAAAGAGAGAATAACATGGTACCGTAGGCTGCAGGTAGTAACTCCGCTTCGCATGCAAGACTCCAGGAGCTCCAACGAAACCTATAATAAATAGATAATAATAATAATAATAATAATAATAAGATCAGGCCTCCAAATAAAATATATGAGATAGACGAAAGATGGAAGGGATACTGGGAGCTGGCCACGGATTTGGGAAGTCTAGCAATTTTTCCACTTATAAAAACAACAAAAAGACCAGACTTAGTCATATGCAACACAGAACAGAGAATAGGAATCTTGCTAGAACTGACAGTACCATGGGAAGAAAACATCGACAATGCAGAGAAACAAAAGGAGAAGAGATATGAAAAACTAATCGAAGAGTGCAGAGAACAGGGATGGACTGTCGAGTACTACCATCTGGCAGTGGGGGCTAGAGGCTTCATTGAAAGAAAAATGACAACGCTATTCAAGAGAAGATTTGCGTTTTCAAACTCGGAACT
>NC_068992.1:17845467-17846192 GCF_001194135.2 Octopus bimaculoides
GGAAGGTATGTCGGAAGAAAGTAATTCAACAACGCGGGTTGATGAACCGTAAGACGTGTGGCCAGAACCTCCTGGAAAATAACCATAGCGAGGGACATTCTACAGTTGAATTAGAACAGTCACAAACAGTGAAAGAAGACATGCACCCAACACCAGAGCTGAAGACACCTCCGAAAGGGGGTGGCCCCGCCACGTCAAAACGGTAGAGGAGTAGGGGCCGAAACCGGACGTGGTTTCTCCTGATGATGTCTTGAGCTAACTGGATCCTATAAAGGAGCTGTTGTGGTAGCAGACCACGAAACATGGTTGAAATTCCCCCATGGGTGGAATTTATAAATATTTTAATGCATCGCTACGGATGTTTTTTACAAATTACATATTTCTTACGGTCATAGTGCATATCCGTGAGATGATTACAGTACAGTCTATAGTATCCATGGACATTGCGTGGATCGCATTCATATGTTCCTTTTGTCAGGCGATATGATATTCGTCTGAGGTAATGTGTAGCTTATATTTTACCTTTTCAACTCCCTCAATTTGGAATGTTTTCAACTCCGATATGTGGAAAAGTGTATATAACTCTCCATGCCAATACATTGTTAGTATATGATATCGTGTACTGTCCAATTTTTGTTTTCTATAGTAGCCACCTCCTGCTTGAGACATTCAAACGACCAACACTCGGATTCCTGGATCATATACATACATATATATATATATAT
>NC_068992.1:17846339-17851499 GCF_001194135.2 Octopus bimaculoides
GAGAGAGAGAGAGAGAGAGAGGCATCGGAGTCTAATTTTTGGAGAAGGGGACAGTCGATTAGATCGACCCCAGTGCGCAACTGGTACTTAATTTATCGACCCGGAAAGGATGACAGACAATGTCGACCACGGTGGAATTTGAACTCAGAACGTAAAAACGAATGAAATACCGCTAAGCATTTCGCCCGGCGTCCTAACGTTTCAGCAAGCTCGCCGCCTTAGAACATTATTAATATTAAATTATTAGTCCTCTATGTTTGGTTTTGAGGTCATTTTCTAAACCTATTTAGCGTATAGTTTCAATGCCAAGTATTAACCGTGACAAAAAGTGTAAGAAATAAATATAGGTGCCAAAAGTCATAGAAGTATTAAGGGTCTGTCTCCAGATTTTAGCCTCATTACAGCGGAGCCTATGCTTGTTTGTACTCTGTTTAACCGTTTAACATTTTAACCGGTCTTATAAGACCCAAATATTCTGAATGTTTTATGCCCAGACCGGCTAGATTCGGCCTCTCACACGTGCCATACAGTGTCACTCTGAAAATATTCAGTCACATATTTCAAATCTCAAAGTTATGAAATAATTAATGATTTATTTAAGCTAATATGAATAAATAAGATTTAAGTCTGACAGAGAAATCTAGATACTAAATGGTTAAGCGAGTGAAAGTAGAAGACTACTCCCTGAACAAAATAGCTTTATTAACGCCAGTATGTCGCAGCTTGTACTCCATTTTAAGTGTTTATTTCTGGATTAATACCGTTTGATGGAAGAAAGATAAGTTCTCTCAATGAGACGTTAATCCTATTACATTAATCGCTGACACCTATTCCCGCCCTAGTGAGTAAATTGAAACATGAGATACTTGGAGACAAAACGTTTGTAGTATGTCTTTTGACCTCGAAGATCAGTTCGAATTCTTAAGTTACTCAGCCATTCCACTTCAAACAATGTTAGGAAATGTGGTGTTAGGTAATATTTAGATATCACCAACTTATGACATCTGTTTGAATAGTTACGGCAAGGCCTAGAATTTTCCTACTGATGATATTCTTCTGTTCGACACACTTCACCTAACTCGTTTTGATGTCGTGTTTTAACATATTTGATGAGATTTTGCCTCAGACAAAAACCACAAGCAGCATAGCTTCCAATGATGTGCAAACGTTCTATTTAATACTCAGATTCTGATTTGATTCCGCCTCAGTTGCGTACACCGAACATACATATATACATACATACATATATATATATATATATATATATATATATATATATATATATGAACTAGTTTAAGTAACGTAAAACAATATGTTCTGATACAACATGACGTTAGAGTTAGGACTGAGACTGTTTCGTCTTCCAATCTTGTTTCCTTTTCCAAAATTAGTTCTAATGTTGCTCACAATTATCTAAATCCTCTTTCCATAGCAGGAGGTCAGCAGAATTCCTTTGATAACCTTTGTTCACCTTTGAAAGAATAACACGATTATCTGTATTTTAGTGCATGAAATTTTCAGTTAACATTTAGCATTTATGTCGGTTGCTTTACTGCTCACCGTTTAGGTTCGCTTCCGTCCAATGACGTAGCGGATATTTTCATCAAAAGCAGGAAGAAAGTAAAAGAAACAAATGAAATGATTTGTTCAAGCAGCACGGAGAGATCTCTTTGAAGAAGTAAAGAGAAAATAAACGATGGACATCGGCAATAGTAGCAGATTTCATACATTGATAATAATGCAACGATGAAGGATACTTGCTGGTGAAGTAATAACGACACTGGCATTAGAAGCACGTATTATCACATCAGAAGCAGCATAAACGGCAATATCAACAACCATAACAGCAACAACATCAAGAACAACAGCAACAGCCAAAGCAATGAAAATAACAAAAATAACAACAGTAATAATAACAACAAATACATTAATAGAAGATCAGAAAATCAACATTTCGAAATCGACGTGCTGTTTGGGAAATCTCTAAGTCTTAAGACCACCAAATATAAGGGAAAAGAAGAAGAAAAATGTGGGGGGTAGACAAACTTCATAAGCAAGTTAATTTAATCGGATATCTAGAGTAATTTCGGTTTTAAGCTTTCCAACACGCAACCTACCCATGATTTCAATTCTCAGAACTTCTCTGACTAAATAATTTCTTGGAATGAACCCAACTTTTCTTTAAGATAGAAGATCAAATGTGGTTTACGATAATGTTTGTCATTTTTTCTTTTTTTCTTTTTTTTACTTTTCCTGTTACAGATTTTGATAATTACATTTAAAATATAAACCTAGAAATAAGAAAAGAGACACTGCAATGCATATATCACGCAAATTGTTGTCATAGTTACACTCAAAAGCAAACATTTTTCGACATGCAAACTTATTTTCATCATATATTTTTACTTTTCTAATTTACTGTTTGCTAACCTTAGAATTAGTTTTATCAATTTATAAAACGAAATATTATTTGGTCGTTTTATAAGATGAAATACTATTTTATCGCTTTATAAGATGAAAAATTTCATCATTGAAAAACAACATTCTTCGTGATTATTCATATGTTCGTTTTTATCGGCAGATTTTGGAAAAGTATTCTTTATTTTGTAGCTTTTGTAGTCAGAAAGGACTATAATATTGTTATATTTGCGCTGAGTAACGAAATTCACTGGTGGAGTAATATATATTTTTTACCCCTATTTAAAATTTATCCAGAATATTCTACAAGAGAAAAATTATATTTGCTTCACTTAAAATTTTCTCCTACTGGTCTTTCCTCCGATTTACGTTAAACTCTTCTTTCTTTCCTCCTGCATCGTTTTCTGTTCTTTCTTTCCTCCTGCATCGTTTTCTGTTCTTTCTTTCCCCCTGCATCGTTTTCTTTTTTTTTTCTTTTCTACTTCAAATTACATTTACTTCTGTCAAACAATAACTTATCTATGTATTTTGGTTTCACCAACCACCGAGGAAATCCTTCCGTAGTAACTTATGACATTCTGTTGAAAATGTGAAAATGCTCACTCGTTCTTGAATGACATTTGGTTGCGATAATCTGCTTCTGACGTTTCTATACAGGCCTCTAACATTAAATACAAGAGAAGCCTCTGGCTGCTTATTAATTTTCGTATATATATATATATGAAATTGTTGTACGCATGAAGTTGAAAATAAGCATCCAGAAAGTACAATTTTACACTAAAATCGACTCAATTTTGAAATTTCTTGTTTGGAATACTTTTGATTCAGGAAAAAGTGTTAAGAGAAATTCTGTGATTTATTTTTTATTGCTAGGCCAAAGGAGTAAAGGTATCACACATGATCCTCTTCAGGGTCTTGGACACATGTGAGAAGAATAGAGAATGTGATACTCTGACAGAGACATAAGCTGTTTCGATAAAGTCTCCTAAGGGGCCAGAATGACAGAATTACGCATATCACCCAAGATTAAGTATAGCCACGTCAAAAGGATTTTATAGTTGTCTCCTCCCAAATTTTGACCACAACACTTTGGTCAACAAGATTCCGGAGAGGGAGACACTTTTACAAGGTAATCCGTAGTGGATAAGGAAACTTGAACCACTTGGATTCGCTGTAAACTTCTTAACAAGATCTCCCTGCCTGCGAAAGAAAGTACTATAAACAATCAGATCAAATCTTTTCGATGGACTTGATATTGTCTTGAACTAAGCAAACCCTATTCCACATAGATCAACGATTAAACGAATTCCAAATGCAACCATTGCATCATATTGTCAGACTACATTACACAATGTAAATTTATGTTGATATAGTAGAGCATGGTGGAGGCGCAATGGCCCAGTGGTTAGGGCAGCGGACTCGAGGTCATAGGATCGCGGTTTCGATTCCCAGACCGGGCGTTGTGAGTGTTTATTGAGCGAAAACACCTAAAGCTCCACGAGGCTCCGGCAGGGGATGGTGGTGAACTCTGCTGTACTCTTCCACCACAACTTTTTCTCACTCTTACTTCCTGTTTCTGTTGTGCCTGTAATTCAAAGGGTCAGCCTTGTCACACTGTGTCACGCTGAATATCCCCAAGAACTACGTTAAGGGTACACGTGTCTGTGGAGTGCTCAGACTCTTGCACGTTAACTTCACGAGCAGGCTGTTCCGTTGATCGGAATCAACTGGAACCCTCGACGTCGTAAGCGACGGAGTGCCAACAACAACAACAAGTAGAGCATGATTTCATGGAGCATGACTTCTATCTTTAGCACTTCGAGTGAGAACTGAATTACCCGTATCCGTTTAGAATTAATGGTACATCTTGACTTTTCTCCCTTTACAACTTTACATAGACTTTTCTGAAAGATGGTTAGAAGCTTATTGTATCTGCTAGCGTTTCGTGGCCTTAACTCATGCGTGAGTTTGAGATATAACGTGAGGATGGCAGCAGGGCATAGAAGTACATGGAAAGGAAAGAATTGCAATCCGGTTAGCTCTAATTGTTTCAGGGTGTTAGAAGCCAGCTTCATTTGCTTAGGTGACAAACCTGTTGCCTATTCATATCTATTTCACATGTTAACCGAAATGCCGTTATCGTTTTCGTTTTATAAGATAGCAAATATCCGCAGTCATGGTATTCCATTTGCTCCGGCTTTGCAAACAGGATCTTTATTTGTTCAACAATCAGTGAAGTCATGCAACCGGGTTCTGTACAGTTTCAATCAACTCCTTCGGCTTTAGTCTCAGCGGTATCTCTCCCTCACATTCTATTTCTTTCATCGCAGCAATGTTAGCTTTAATAAGGTTGCACGGATTATTGGATGCACAGAATACTATGAATCAGTGGATACTACAAATCAGTGGATATGACAGAGAACGTTCATAGACTTTCTGACACAAATTGCATAACCATAAGGAAGAGAAATGTTGAAATGCTCATGACAACAAACATCGCAACTTCACTGAATGTGAAAATGCGAAAAGTTGAGTTGGTTAGAAATTTCAGATGAAAGTGAAAATCAGTAACCGGAAGCAAGGAAACATCGTAGAAAGGAGTCGAGTAGACTGTGTGTAAAGGGTCTTTTAAGATCATTGAATGATTTCAAGTGGCTGCACTGGTTTTGATGAAGGACATTAGAAATCATGAAAGAATTAGAAATAAATGAAACTTGAAATTTCATTCAATTGCTCAACTCC
>NC_068992.1:17851665-17854220 GCF_001194135.2 Octopus bimaculoides
TCCATAAATAGGAAAATATGAAATATAAATTAATATCTTTCCCAAGCGATTTCTAGAACTCTGTGACGTATGCATCCCCTCTCCTGGACAGGACGCCGGTCCGTCGCAGCTGACTGAACTACAGGAACGTGAAAAGAACTGTTTTGCTGAAGAACACAAAGCATCACCCGGTCAAGGAATCGATGCCAGAAACTTACGATTATACGTGCAACACCCAAACGACTAACGCACGCGATTCGACACACACACACACACACACACACACACACAGATGCTCTGCTTTGTAGTAGGTCGCAAAAGTTATGGGGACTGATTTTATAACCGATGCAATTTTTTAAAGCATATTTAAAATCATATAACTGTATAACTGTAATCGTTCATTATATTCAATGATGCATTCTGCTTGTGATGAATCTGTTTAACACAGGCTTATAGCTTGCTCTTAGTAACCCTTCCACTGTTATTCTCACTTTTTGTTTTATGGAGTTATTCTATATAAAATTGCAGTGACATCCACCACTAATTACCTATCGGATTTTATTTCCTGTATCGAATTTCAATGAATTGCGATGTCTTATTTTTGCAAATACATTGTCACACGACGAGAAACTCGTATTTTTTTGTCCAATTTAACAGTTTAAGTCATGAAGTTTACAAATAACACGCGTTACCATTATGTAATTCTCAGGAAGATTCAGCGTGACGCAGAAAGTCACAAGGCTGACCTTTTGAAATTACAGGTACTATTCATTTTTGCCAGCTGAGTGGCGTAGAACAACATGAATTAAAGTGTTTTATTCAAGGGCACAACGTCACACTGGCGGGAATCGAACTCACGGCCTTATGATCGAGAGCCGAATATCCTTAACCATTAAGCTGCGCGTCTCCTTTCTCATGTATTACTGCCTTTAAAACATACACACGTTAAGGCAGCGCGATGGTAGAATTTTTAGCACGCAGAACAAAATGCTTTGCGGCATTTCGCCCGTTTTATGTTCTGAGTTCAAACCAAGTACCAGGTGAGCACTGGGGCCGATGCAATCAACTCACCTGCTTCTGTGGAATTGCTGGCCTTGTGCCAAAATTTGAAACTGATTTATACACATGTTAAGTCGTCGAGCTGGCGCCGTTACGTTCTGAGTTCAAATTCCGCCGAGGTCCACTTTGCCTTTCATCCTTTCGGGGTCGATTAAATAAGTACCAGTTACACTCTGGTGTCGATATAATCGACTTAACCCGTTTGTCTGTCCTTGTTTGTCCCCTCTGTGTGTAGCCTCTTGTGGGCAGTAAAGAAATAAGAAACGTTAGCACGCCGGTCAAAATGCTATGAATCATTTTGTCCGTCATTACGTTCTGAGTACAAATTCCACCAAGGTCCACTTTGTCTTTCATCCTTTCGGATACGATAAAATACGTACCAGTTACGAACTGGGGTCAATCTAATCGACTTACCCCTTCGCCCCCAAAATTCTGAACTTGTGACAAAACTGGAAACCAATATATATATATATATATATATATATACTCACTTTCATACCAAAGCGCACTGTCCGTCCTTTACTTCATATAAAATTATTGTATTTCACAGCAATGTGTTATCTCTTATCTACTATAGTTCCTGCATTTCTTGCAGTCGTTCTTTATTATTTTATTTTAATCTTACTCATTATACTTTTAAGGCGTTTAATTTGATTTATGGTAAATCACCTCATCACCTTAACATCAAACTTAACCAATTATTCACATCTTTCCATTTAATCTATCACCCTTCGTTATCATCCATTAAAATTACTGAGCATAAATCTTCGTACTTAAAATTATAAGTATGCAACTTCGGTTTATATAAACTTCTATACTAATTGGTTATCACAAAAACTTGTCTTCTCCTGCATAAGAACTCACTCAAAAGTATATTGTTATTTATATATTCTTCCTTTCTATAACGCGACCTCGAATTTTTTGCATAATTCTCAAACTTTATCACAACCATTTTTTAAAATTTATTTTCACAAAGAAATAAATATGGACGTATAGTTAAGAATCTCGCTTTGCAACTATGAGGTCTTGGGCTTAATCCTTCTAAAGAGCTGTCTACCAGTAACTGTGCATTATAGGGTATATACATATGTATGTATGTATGTATGTATGTATGTATGTATGTATGCATGTATGTATGTATGTATGTATGTATGTATGCATTTGTCTCTATGTATGTATATGTGTGTATGTATATATATATATATATATATATATATATATATATATATATATATATGGGTGTGTGTGTTTGTGTGTGTGTGTGTGCTTGTGTGTGTGTGTGCGTATACATAAAAATCTGTATATACACTCTCTGTGAAGCTCTAACCATAATGGCATCAGTCATACATCTGCTTGTACACATACTTCCTACTATACACACATTCACGTACACACACGCATGTATATATACATAAGTAGGTATATGTATTCTACATATATATTAATATATATATATACGTATAAATTTGTGACCTCATATATTCATGCATATATATATATATATATATATATATATA
>NC_068992.1:17854949-17857436 GCF_001194135.2 Octopus bimaculoides
TATATATATATGTGTGTGTGTGTGCGTGTGTGTGTGTGTGTGTGTGTGTGTGTGTGTGGGTGTGTGTGTGTGTAGTTTGATATGTGCCAGCGCACGAAACTCTCTGACCTTCGGTCAATCTGTTACTTCTAAATGTTAATATATATATGCATGTATCTATGTATATATGTATGAATGTATGTATGTATGTATGTATGTATGTGTGTATGTGTATGTATTTGTATGTATTCACACACACACGCGCGCACACACACAAATCCAGATGCAATTATATAAATATCTTTAATGAGTCATCGGTAACCAGTGCCTGGAATAAATATTCTTGCACCACTGTACATGCATAGCATGCAATTTGAAATCGATATTAAAAGTAAATATAGCATTGTAAGTTGATATAGATAATGTCTCATGATGTCAAAAACTGCTAAATCTTCTGCTTACCATTGAGTTAGCACTATCGTTCTCATAGAATCACTACAGTATTAATTATAATGAAGATTTAAATCTAAGTGCCGTGTTGGGCCTTGTATATTATGATCAAATTAACCCATTACTAAATATCAATAAATCTAGTGTACTACATACATACGATAGGGCACTAAAAAGTTTCTGGCTCTGGGTAAAATAAAATGCAAGAGGATCAGTTAATTATGATTTTATTCAGTATATTTCTGCCTCCGATTCATACACTTATTGCAGCGGTCCTGCAGTTTTTCTAAGTCCTGTAAAAGAATTCGGAAGGCTGGGCCTCCAGCCAGGACTTTCGTGATACCCTTGAAGCCTGGAACTTTTCAGCAGGACAAGCAGCAGTGTTGTGAATGGGCAGCAGTGTTGTGATTCCCTGCACACAAACACGCACACGCACACACACTTTCTCTCGCGTACACACACACACACATGCATGCACGCATACATACACAAGCACACACATACACACACACACGCACACGCACACACACACACACACGAACGCACGCATGCACACACACACATTCGGCGGACGTCTCCCCTGCTTTCGTCTAGAAAACTCAAGCACGGACCATCATTGTTCGGCTCGCGCTATAATAGAAGACACATGCCCAAAGGATGGGATGATTGACAATGGCATAGGTTTTGAAGATGCCTCTCCTTAAAAAATAAATAGCGTCGCTAGGTGAGGCTGTCTGGCACTTAAACATCGTTACTGCTTGACAGGTGGACAAGGGAAGCATCTAGTTCATTGTGCACCCTCTTCTCAAATAGTTCGAGGGCTTGCACCTCAAGGCAGCTAATCGGTTCTGGCTGCTGGAACTGAAACTAACATGACTCTGTTGGAAGGTAGGTCTAGAGAGGGCGCGTGCCAAAACTACGCGCTCTTCTCGTCCATCGTTCAGTTGAAGCTTAGATTGTGTCACGTGACAGTTAGCTGGCACTGGATGCTGGAGCCTACCGGCGAGTATTTAGAGGGAGATTTGGCAGGATGGTCATTTGCCTGCTGGCATTCTCTTTTATTCTTTTACTTATTTCAGTCATTTGACTGTGGCCATGCTGGAGCACCGCCTTTAGTCGAGCAAATCGACTCCAGGACTTATTCTTTGGAAGCCTAGTACTTATTCTATCGGTCTCTTTTGCCGAACCGCTAGGTTACGGGGATTTAAACATACCAGCATCGATTGTCAAACGATGTTGGGGGGACAAACACAGACACAAACATATACACACACATACATATATACATATATATATACATATATACGACGAGCTTTCAGTTTCCGTCTACCAAATCCACTCACAAGGTTTTGGTCGGCCCGAGGCTATAGTAGAAGACACTTGCCCAAAGTGTCACGCAGTGGAACTGAACCCGGAACCATGTGGTTCGTAAGCAAGCTACTTACCACACAGCCACTCGTTCACATTTCATCGAGGAAAAAAAATAACAAAAAACCAAGGAAGAAAGAATAAAAAGAAAACGCATTTAACACCAGATCTGAAGATACCTCCGAAAGCGGGGGGCGCCAAATCGAAAACTGCTGAGTAGTAGGGGCCGAAACCAGCCGTGGTTCCTCCTGCTGATGTCCTTAGCCACTGGATCCTATAAAGGAGCTGTTGAGATAACGAAACACAAAACGTGGTTGGAATTCCTCAGATAGAGAATTCTTAGACCGATTGAATAGACAATAAGGTAGCAATTTACGGTTAATGTATCAGTTCTGGTCGAATGCTTTCAGGTCATAAGAGAAGTAATGATTTTAAGAGGAATCTTGTAATTCTGGATTCACTTTGTTTCTCCTCGATTTTCATGACAAAAAACTATGAGCAAATACTCGAAAAAGAACTTCTAACTCCGTCCATATAGAAACAAATTGCCATCTGTTCAGTAATAGTCGAAGACTACACAAAATTCTCGTTTGTTTTCGTGTTTGAAATCAATTCTCTATTTTTTTTTTATAAAGCATGCACTGACAACTACCACAACAGCTCGCGAATGATTAGTCTAAAAATATCTAC
>NC_068992.1:17858021-17865387 GCF_001194135.2 Octopus bimaculoides
ATATATATATATATATATATATATATATATACATATGTATATGCATATGTGTGTGTATTTATGTATGTATGTATGCATGTGTATGCTTCTGTATATACACACACACACATATAATTTACTGCTACGACTCTAACTCTAATTATTAATTACAGTTAATCTGACATATAAACTATCAAACCGTTATTTAGATTAAATTCCCATTTTTCAACAGAATCTAAATTTGTCATCTTGAATAATATTTAACGAATGTTTGCATTCTTTGACACATTGAGAATCATCATTTTGCGGTAGCTTCAACACTGTAGATGTAACGGCAATTTGGGATAAATTGTGTTACCACATATTAAATGATTATGGTCAGTTTGTTATAATTAGGCACCCAAACGTCCCGGGAAGATATTTATAGTATCTTCAATATGTACTTCGGTGAAGTCACACAGGAAAGATTTATTCGTATTTAATATATTTTCTCTTACTTATGCAAAATGTTCCTAAAACATACTTCACTCTTCTCTCTCTGTCTCTGTCTGTCTGTCTGTTTGTCTGTCTCTCTGTCTCTCTCGCTATCAAACTATATCTTTTACATACAGGGGCGCACGCGCGCGCACACACACCTACTCACACGCACAAAAACACACACAAACAAAAAGAACTATTAAACACACATAAAGACACAAATAAGTGTACATAAACACACACACACAAAACCCACGCGGAGTTAAAACAACGTGACTTCAATGAGACTTTATATTGCTTTTGACAGAATGTTTTCAAACTACTACTACTACTACTACTACTACTACTCCTACTACTACTACTACTACTACTACTAGTACTATTACTAATAATATTAGTAATCGTAGTAGTAGTAGAGTAGCAGCAGTAGTAGTGTTGTTGTTGGTGGTGGTGGTAGTAGCAGTGATGGTGGTACTAGTAGTAGTAGAAGTGGTAGTAGTAGTAGTAGTAGTAGTAGTAGTAGTAGAAGAAGAAGAAGAAGAAGAAGAAGAAGAAGAAGAAGAAGAAAAAGAAGAAGTAGTAGTAGTAGTAGTAGTAGTAGAAGAAGAAGAAGAAGAAGAAGAAAAAGAAGAAGTAGTAGTAGTAGTAGTAGTAGTAGTAGTAGTAGAAGAAGAAGAAGAAGAAGAAGAAGAAGAAGAAGAAGAAAAGGAATGAAAGAATTACTTGTAATCGTGGTGGTCGTGGCGGTATTGGTTGTAGGAGATGTAGAAGTGGTCGCAGTAGTAGTAGTAGTAGTAGTAGTAGTAGAAACAGCAGCAGCATATTTCTTTGTAAACTTGATAATGAAGAAATATGTTAAACTGAGCCTGGTCGTATATTTTTCTCTTTAATTGTGATTGATGGTCGGTTAAGCGTTCTTTTTAGCAAGACTCGTATGTTTACACATGATCCGACAAGATCATTAGTTTTGTCTGAAATACTTCTGAATATTCATATGCACTTATCTTATTATGACAATGAAGGATACAGGATTCAGGAAATTTTTCTCACAAGTACCGATATTTTCATTGTTCTCGTATTTACGCAACTTCAATAAAGGTCTTTACACTTCTGAGCCGCGAAAGTCTTTATACTAAATAGTAGTAACAGTAACACATACTCTTTTTGTATTCGGCCTTTTATGTCTAATGCTCCACTGATATGTTAAGACGATGCAATACAAGCTAGTATATTATACCAAAGGAACAGTAAATAGATCCCATTGTCAGCAGATTTCCTAACAGGCAGCGAATTGTAAAGACACAACACGAACCGAAAAGCAAACAAACAAGAATAAACACACAGCCAATGTAGTTGAATTACAACAGATATAAATATCTATAGAAAGGAAGATCGGGACTGATGAAAGTCGGAGCAGCTTTCTGGCATTTATAATTCCTGTTTAATAACTTTAGTATTGTTCGTATTTACCCTTGTTCAAATTCCAGCTCTTTGTAAATACGAATATTCGCATGCGTACAACTGATACGTATAAATATGTAGGCATATGTCGACACATACGTTATATAAATATATATACATAGATACGTGTGCGCATTTCTATCTATATACCCGTCTATACACATAGATTCACTTATACACACACACACACACACACACACACACACACACACACACACACACACACACATATATATATATATATATACATGTATTTTTTCTAATAATAATAATGTATGTCTTCATAATGTTTACCTTGCCTTAACGTTTGTTCTCCTCTTTAACAATTATATATAAATTATATATATAAATATATATATATATATATATATATATATACATCTACTTGTGTGTGCATATATATATATATATATATGTATACACACACACACACACGCAAATAAGCAGACACAATAAACACATACACATATGCATGTACAACTTGAACGTATATATATATTTATGATACATATATAAATATTAATATATATAGATATATACTTTATACATATAAATACGAACTTATTAAATATATGCACATAAATATAATTCATGGAGTTAAACAAGATATATTGCATACACATACACACACGTAGGCCCTGTATTTACAAATATAAATATATATACATATATAAGAGTATATATACGCACATACATAAATATATATACATATATATATGTATATATATATATATATATATATATATATGTATATATATATATATAAATTTGTACACATAGAAACATACACACACACATACGCATACATGCATGTACGCACATACATACATACACACACATACACACACACACATCTATATGAACATACCCACATATTGTTTGAAAGATCAGAGACAAAAAAAATTACGCATTACAGCTAAGTGTATCAACTCCTAAACTAAATATATGTAAGCTAAACGCATTTCTGTACTAAAGAGAAATGATTGTATATATAAGATAATCTACATAATGTTTACTAAGTATCATCGCAACTTTTGGACGTGAAAAAAATATCGAATGCTTCAGTTTTTACATTTAGCTTAAACAAAACCACAATATGATATAATCTTCAATCACATCACCAAACAAACCACCTTGTTTATTTTGAAACAAGAGAATTTCTGCCAGAGATTTTGAACCCAAGTAACTAATCTCGGGTCGAAATCATTGGAAAGATCTTTGAATAACATTCGACCGACAAACTGGCACCGAAGAGAAAGAGAAAAAAATATACATATAACTGATGAATGTCTTATATCTAAGCCGCACGTATTCCCGCTCAAATACTGTTTTATTATTTTCTTGGTAAATAACCATTACGGTTTGTGTAGCAGACCTTTTTTTTAGCAGTGAAAGGCTAAAAAGGAATCGAACAATATAGAAACATATTATC
Organism: Octopus bimaculoides; assembly: GCF_001194135.2. NCBI lineage: Eukaryota > Metazoa > Mollusca > Cephalopoda > Octopoda > Octopodidae > Octopus > Octopus bimaculoides. The sequence goes on from NC_068992.1 coordinate 17,861,371, forward strand.
ATCTACTTGTTTCAGTCATTAGACGGCAGACATGCTGGGGGGCATCGCCTTGAAGAAGCTTTAGTTGAATGAATCGACCCCCGTACTTATTTAGTGCTAAGCCTGGTACTAATTCTATCGGTTTCTTTGGCCAAACCAATAAGTTACGGGGATGTAAACACACCAACTCCGGTTGTCAAGCGCTGGTGGGGAACAGATACAGACACAAGAACACACACTCAGACACACACACACATATACACAGACACACGCACGTACGCATGCGCGTGCACGCACACACACACACACAGATGTGATGGGCTTCTTTCAGTTTTCGTCAACCAAATCCACTCCCAAAATTTTGGTCGACCTGAGGCTATTATATAGCAGGCACTTGTCCAACGTGCCACGCAATGTGACTGAACCCGGGATCATGTGGTTGGGATGCAGGCTTCTTACCACAAAGCCACACACCTGCGCCTATATTATTTAGGTTTTAATTGATTTTAGCTGGCTTCGATCCCTCTCCATCACTGAATGATTGGAATCTTGAACGGGTGGTCGGTGGTTACATTTTTGAGAAAAACCATTAATGTGGGCTATGAGCAGAGGCACCGTCTTGAATTCTCAGTCGAATAAATCGACCTAATGCATTTTAAAAAAATCTCGTACTTATTTTATCGGTCATTTTGCCGAACCACTAAGTTATGGGGACCAAACACACCAACATCTGTTATCAAGCGGCGGTGAGGACAAACACAGACACACGGACATGCACACACTCACACACATGCACGCACTCACTCCCATGTATATTTGACAGCTTTTTTTCTGCTTCGTCTACCAAGTCTAGTCACAAGGATTTGATTGGTCCGAGGCTTTTGTAGAAAATACCCAAGATGCTAAGCAGTGGGACTGAACCCGGAACCACGTGGTTGGGTAGCAAGCTTCTTATTACACAACCATGCCTGCACCTACACACACAACCACACAAACATACACACACACACACGATCACACACACACACACACACACACACACACACACACACACACACACACACACATATTAGCATATGCATGCGCATTCTCATACATATGCGTGTGTTTGCTGTGTGTCTACATGTATATATGTACAGGCGCAGAAGTGGCTGTGTGGTAAATAGCTTGCTTACCAACCACAGAGTTCAGGGTTCAGTCCCACTGCGTGGCAACTTGGGCAAGTGTCTTCTACTATAGCCTCGGGCCGACCAAAGCCTTGTGAGTGGATTTGGTAGACGGAAACTGAAAGAAGCCCGTCGTATATATGTATATATGTATATATGCATATGTATATGTATATATGTGTGTGTGTTTGTGTGTCTGTGTTTGTTCCCCCAAAATCGCTTGACAACTGATGCTGGTGTGTTTACGTCCCCGTAACTTAACGGTTCGGCAAAAGAAACGGACAGAATAAGTACTAGGCTTACAAAGAATAAGTCCTGGAGTTGATTTGCTTGACTAAAGGCGTTGCTCCAGCATAGCCGCGGTCAAATGACTGAAACAAGTAAAAGAGTATATCAGGTGTATGAATTTAGGACAAAGCGTATTTCTATCGTATGAAGGAAACGCAGAAGACTTTGTAAGGTTTCCTTACCGAATTTTGTATTATTTCTAAAATGGCGATATTCTGTATGTTTTTGAAGTTTTAGAGAATGAGTAGGCGTTAAGAGTAACGAAGGGTAGAAATGTGTATCCTTCCGTAACACATACCAGTTCTTTCTGTGTAAACTTTCTATATTTAAACACGAGACCAGTTACCAGAACATTATCCTTAAATACAGAAACTTTAGATATTAGACGGGAAACGTTAGATGGAAAGACAAAATAGAAACATTACATATTATTTTATTTGACACACACCAACATTTCTCTCTTTGTGCTTTCTATTAAATTCTCCTCAAATGCCACACAATGGTCAAATATAAAGGCAGACGATGTATCTCAGACTAACCAATTATAACGTCCAAAATACTATTACAAAGATAAAAGTAAATTTCCAATATTTAAAGCAATTTTACCACTTGAAGCATCTTTAAGTCTGTCGATTAGTTTTGACCACTTCCATAAACGAAATAGTTCATTGTGTGATATATATGAATGTCGACATAAAAATTACATACAAACATATAGACATACTTACAAGCACCCAAAGCACGCATATATACATACATATAAATATGTGTGTGTGTGTGTGTGTGTAGTGTGTGTGTACTTTCACAAGTTCTGTACATTCATATATTTAATCAAATTTCCATGGAGGAATTGCAATGTAAATGGCTATCCATGAACAGCGCTCTTGTAAATATCGATGCCAGATAGAATTATCTGTATATTCAAAAGAATGAAAATGCTTAACTTGGTTTTCTGAGACTTGTGTGTAACTAACTAGAAATTGGAAGTTTCAGAGACGAAATTTCGAAATATTCATATTTATGGCTATGTTGTTTCCAGACTAGAACTGTTTTCCACTGTTAATAAATAATCCATTATGCATCCAGTGCTGCCGGGTAACTGTAAATTCATGGCAATGTGAGGTCATTATCTATTTGAAGCCATTTCACTGTACTTGCATAGATTAATGCCCTTGACAAATACATCAAAACAATAGATTCTCATTTCCTTAGCTTACAATATCCAATGCCTTGAGTGTATGTAATACAAAAAATAATAATCAATAGTTTTGTTATTGTATGGGGAATACTTAAGAAAAGAGATAAGTTAGATTCGGTGACCTGGGGTCATGGCGTTGTTTCGAATCCCAGCAGTAGTTGGAATTAATATCTCTTAGGAAATCCTTGAAATTCTCAACTTCCAGCATTACCTATCAAAAAGATATGATCAATAATAATTATTATCGGGAACTTCTAAGAAACCTGGCAAGCCTTCAGTGTAGATTTATTATGTCGCCTGGCTTAACAAAGCCACAAAACCCTCGGGTGTTTTCAGCAGAATCAATTCTGTTGTAAAAATTTGAGCGAGGTCTCATTTCGGAAAACAATTCTATCCCTTCCTCCCACGACACTACAGACGCAGAGAGTCATAGACACCGCGGTTCTTGTAACTGATAAGCCATTAAAGACACCCCCAGGGCTTTTTACTCAGAACATTGGAGAAACTTACCTACATCAAATAATATAATTACTTACTTTCTGTTAATAGGAAAGCAATAATAATTACTAAACAACTAGTATTCACATACCGAAAACAACTGCTGCTTATTAAATTTTAGTTATATGATACGTTAATTAGTAATCAACGAAGAAAATAATAGGGATTAAAAAAAAAAACACAAGATTTCGGGGAAAAGTGGGACTTGTTTACTGTTTCTGTGATGGAAACATTATTCTTTATTCTTTAACAAATTTCCATCATTCGCTTGCAGCATAGTTGGTGCACATCAGTTAGGGCGTGAATCGCTTGCTTTAGGCTTGTATTTGTCTTATCGATCTCAAAAGTAGCGAATCCATGCCATCTTATGGCACAGAGAGGGAGGGAGAGAGAGAGAGAGAGAGAGAGAGAGAGAGAGAGAGAGAGAGAGAGAGAGAGAGAGTCAGACAGACGCAAGCACAGACACAGACACAGACACACACAAACACACACACACACGCACACACTTATCATATATGTATATTTGTGTATATTCATGTATGTATATATACATTTGTATACTCAAAATCAATATAAACAGCGAGACGCAATGTAATACCATAAAGAAAACCTTAGTCGTCGCTAAGTGCAAACTAAAGTTGCCGAAGCACCTACATTGCTACAATTAAGACTTAAACATCTCTTAATGCTGTAAGAAGAGTGCAATATACACGTATACTGACAAGGGAAGTAACCGCTCCATGACTGTCTTTAGAATCACCAGACTAGGTCTAGTCTAGTTTCACCTATACTGTAGGCATCGTCAGTGGTGACTGGTCAGATGGCCGATGGTCGACTAATTCCGTCTGCCAATATATATATATATATATATATATATATATATATATA
>NC_068992.1:17867731-17869901 GCF_001194135.2 Octopus bimaculoides
TATATATATATATATATATATATATATATATATATGTATGTATGTATAGTAGAGTAAAATATTGTAATTTATATGTTTAATAAGAGCGATAATTTCACATTTCAATTTGCGACGATGCTGTGTACATCTAACTATAATCGAATGAATAGAGTATAGCGTTTTCCAATTAGGTTATTAGGTAGGACGAAATAATTAATGTTGTTGATTTATTTATAGATAGAGTGAAATAATTAACGAAGAATACGGTTTAGCAAGGTTTTCAATGTAAGTTATTAATTAAAATGAGTCGTTGCTGCCTTCGCAGCATAATGATTTATAAAAAAACTTATGGTATTATTTGAAACCTAGAATTTAATAGAAATTTTCCAACCAGTATTCAGAAATGTTTAATAATTATGATGTATATATCATATTACTGTGTAGCCCAAGATGTCTTTAGACATTGTTTTGAATATATTTATCTCCCCTTGTGGTTGTAACCATCTATACTCTCAGTAACACAACTTCTCATTATATGAAATTAACTGTTGGACGCATTATTAATGTGTTTAGATGGTCGAACTGTTACATGTAATACGTCTGTTAGCTACGTGATGCCTGCGTTGCTCGTAATATTATTGGGTTTATTGTTTAATAAGCAGTATGCTAATGTTCTTTTCGCATTAATTTATTCCATTTTAGTAGCCATGAAGGCTTAGGTTCAATAAACCATAATTTATATTCGTTTATTCCTGTTGTTTAATTTTGTATATTAAGCACTATTTTAATACTTGTTAAACTTCTTCGTTTCTTTTATTGCAGTGAATTTCAGGTTTTAAATTTGTGGGAATTTTAAACAGGTTGTATGAGTTTTCTGTGCTAGTCTCGTTAGTAAACGTAACACATACGCTAATTAATTTGAGTAATTATAGTTCGTGATTTTTCCTTAAGTTGCTTATAAGACCACAAGTTGTCTAGTGCTTATTTCTGATATGCATTCATACAATACCTGCATACATACACACATATGTACATGTGTATGTATATGTATGTGCGTGTACATATAAACTAAACATGTACACACATGTGTATCCTATTCATGCAATGTGGCTCGTTTAGATGTCAAGCGATCTAGGAATTTATACAGAGTATACTCGCAGATAAGAGAATATTAGTTGCCGTCAGAGGACACAATGAGCCGACACACAAGTGATATGCATAGATACATGAATAATAATCTAATTATTAATTACCACCTATCAAAGTGGATTTATATGTGAAGTTGGGAAAGATGTGTAAATTTCAAGATTAAAATCATTCTCGGGATGTGAATAAATATTTGACTTTTTATTGAATGAATAGGTAATAATTAAATATTTACCTATTCATTCAATATTATTTGCTATGGAGAGATAATGGGCTAAGGTAATAAATTCTTGGAATGTAGGTAATGGGATTTGTGTTTCGATGAGATAAAGTAGTAATATGAAGAGTCCCTCCATTAAGATTTACCAGTAACACGGGTTCAATGGAGACAATTACAAATAAAAAATGAATGTGAAATTAAATACAGCAAATTATACATAAAATTGGAAACAGCGAAAAGATATTTTGGGAGATGTGAGAGGATAAATCAAAGAATTCAAACCTAACACACAAAAGCTTTGATACTGGTCCAAAGGTTTACATTTATATGTACAGACAAAAGAGTAGTAGACAGAGAGAATTGTTTGAAGATAGGACAACTGCTTTGAAGTATGTGTTCTGGGTCTTTACTAAAACACACACACACACATACGCGCGCGCACACAGACACAGAAACACACACACGTACACACAGATACAAATACATACACACATACATATATATATATATAGATATATAGATACATACATACACACAGACACATATATATATTTATAAATATGTATGTATGTGCATATACGTATACACACATACGTTGTGTGAGAGGGATTATATTGGCACAAGGGAAAAAGAGGTAAAAAAACAAATATAAATTCAAACTTCATCGGCTCTCTTGCTAATTCTGCTGGCAGTTTCAGCGCCTTGAGATAGAAGTGCTACATTTGTGATATTGAAAATCCATTGGATATGTCTGTTGGGTAACCTTGCAGTTGAATCAGGGAAGATGCAATGCAAACTTTCAAAGTTAAAATATATACAAGAAAT
>NC_068992.1:17869994-17871959 GCF_001194135.2 Octopus bimaculoides
TATATATATATATATATGTGTGTGTGTGTGTGTGTGTGTGTGTGTGTGTGTGTGCGTGTGTATGTTTATATGTATGTATATATGAATGTATGTATCTGCATGTGGGTGTTTGGGGGATTGGTTACTCATTTATAAACTCGGATACATGATATCTAACAGTGAAAATTGTGTGTTAAATATTAAGAAATGCTAACGACTCAGAAACCTAGATATTCCGAAATTTAACATTTCTGAATTTAGTCGACTTTTTGTGTACGAGACATAACAACGCCAAGTGCTCCTTGCACAAACGTACAGCAGATGATACAGCAAATGTTGAAATAAACGAATAAATATTTATTTATTATTTTCTACTTCATATTTCGTTCGTAAATTTTTCGCTAATAAACTAAACAGAAATATTCAATTTGTACAAAAACACTTTAGTTTTGTTTTGTTTATGCATTATTCTGTTACAATGTTGTGTTATTTGACATTCTTTCGTAAAGAAACGAAAAATAAATGACCGGTTTGAAGAAACTGACTTCTGCTTTCACATATTTAATATACGTCGTTTTACTTTGTTCATTTCTAAAAATGATTTCAAGTATTAAGTGTTACATTTGTTTTATGTCATCAAAAAACTTTTTCATAGATTTTTACAATACTTGACGTTATTCATCTTTGAAACAACTTGTTTTCATCTATGCAGCATGCTGTTCTTCCTGTTTAATAAAGTACGAAAATTTATCTATTCATTTCTTCCTTATTTTTCTTTCAAATTTGAAGCTTAAAACTACAGTCCGAGATTTAGATACATCTCAACTTCCATATCTGTGTGATTCCCGGGTGATTCGGACTTCTGGCATCCTCCCTCTCTATTTCTATTTACGCATGCACCCCCCACACACATACAGACACACACACACACACACAGATATAAATATATATATACACATGCATGCATACACACATATCTCTCTCTCTATAGAAATGTCTATATATATGCATACATACATATATATGTGTCTATCTATCTATCTATCTATCTATCTATCTATCTATCTATCTATCTATCTATCTATCTATCTATATATAACGCGAGGAAGCAATGTAATTATTTTGGTTTCTATAATTGATGTAAATTTGTTTAAAATGGTTTATGCTTTATGTTTGAAATCTATATGGTCATCTGCGTTTGAAGAAAGCGGTGTCTTTCAAATTAATGTAATGCTTTCATTGCTCAATTATATGTAGCTACTTGAAACGGCCGTAATGTATTGACACGGGTACATCCTTGTTACTTATTTCCATTCTGTTCATCTAACTTTATATGTATATATATATATATACGTTTTTTTACTTCTTTTATTCTTTTACTTGTTTCAATCGTTTTGACTGCGGCTATGCTGGAGTACCACCTTTAATCGAAGAAATTGACCTCAGGAATTATTCTCAATCATTGTAAGCTTAGTACACTTGTTGTATTGGTTCTTTTGCCGAAACGCTATGTTGCGGGGACATAAATACACCAACATCGGTTGTCAAGCTATGGACAATCACAGACACACAAACACACAAATACACACAAACACCCTCTCACACACACGCTCGCACATACACACATACACTCACAGATATATAGATACATAAAACACAGGCTTCTTTCTGTTTCTGTCTACCAAATCCACTCACAAGGAATTGGCCAGCCCGATGCTATAGCGAAAGGCCCAAGGTGCCCACGTGGTGGGACTGAACCCGGAACCATGTAGTTGGGAAGCAAGCTTCTTTTTATCTATCTATCTATCTATCTATCTATCTATCTATCTATCTATCTATCTATCTATCTATCTATCTATCTATCCATTTATCTATTGGGTGTGTGCATATATAAATAATAACAATGTATTATCAGAAAGACAAAAGCGAGCTTTCAAAGTTATTCGAACCTTGTATATACCAAACTGGAGGTCTTACATGATTAAC
>NC_068992.1:17872295-17873268 GCF_001194135.2 Octopus bimaculoides
AGATTTGTAAATATATAAATTTCTATGCAAATATGCGCATATATATATATATATATATATATATATATATATATATATATATATACACATAGATACATGCACACACACATATATGCATGTATACATTCATTTACACGTGTACATATATTAATGATATAAAGCTTATAGGAGCATCAAAGTTTTAAAAACTACTTGAGGGTCTTGTGATGGAGTTTTCATGGCGCTTTATCAAATTTCATTAAAACTGTCATTAATTACTCTACTCATGACTTTGATAAATATAATAAACAAAGAGAAATGAATGGAATCACAGGACAGATAAGAGTTATTACGTTTGATATTAATTTACCCCTCACCCAACCGTCACGAGTCTCACCCATCACCAACTTTCTAATTTTCTTTATATTTAATGCGTAACATCATTCTATTTTCTTTGTGATTTGATAGTTTGCCCTTAGGATATTTTTACAGTTTTCATTTATTTAAGGGTATTTTCATTCCCTAAGATTCTTAATAATCGAATTTCGAAGTATGCGTGTATTTTTTTTTAAACGTTTCCTTTCTTATATTTTTCTATCATGTTTTAAATAATGGAAAATTTCGAATTACTTAATACGATTTTATCATTAAATATAATCAGAGAGTGTTGGGTATTTCATTTTGTTTTTATTATTTGAGGTAAACTTTATTGAGATATACAGATATCTATAGATATTTATATATTCATACATCGCCGAAAATTACGTAAATATATACGCACACACATTATTCACGAATATATATAAGTATATATATATATATATATATATATACATACTTATACCTACATGCATAGATACATGCATACATACATACATATATAAATATTTATATATGCATATATCGCTGTTCTACATACAAATCCACATACATATCTATACGTATATATCTATGAATATATATATATGTATGTATCAATATATACATATATGTA
>NC_068992.1:17873402-17874354 GCF_001194135.2 Octopus bimaculoides
AATATATATATATGTATACATATGCATGTTTAAAATAATTTACCAGATCTTATAACATGATTCAATATATTAAAAAAAATATATATCTCCGTAATTTTCTCGTCAAATATTGTCAGAAAATAAAAAGAAAGATATAAACAAAAAAAAAAAACTTCTATCCCCACACCAATGTGACAAAATGCCTTTGTTTAATTATTAATGAGAAACATAATAAAGTAAATATGATATACTCTCTTTGTGTTTCCATGTTAGAACGTTAAAGCACGCTTTTCATGGCCTACGATAATCACCCAATGTGATTATACCGATACTTCTTCAAAGATTATGCCTTCTCTTGGTTGGACAGCTAAGGTAGAATGTAGAATATAATTATATGCTAATAGATCGTCATATGCACGTTGAACAACAAGAATCAAAACGATGATTAGCGCATTTATTCTTAATACGTTCTAGCAGATTCGAACATGAATATGCTAATATCTGTTGTGTTTCTTTACAGGAAAGTAACTTCTTTACAACGAATATTTGTTCATAACACCCTCGATACCCCAGCCTAATTTCCTCCAAAGGTAACTGGTGCAGTACTGAGGGACATTTTCAGATCTTAGTAAACAGAGTTCAATGATGACGTTTTGTATTGGAGTTGTAAGTATTTAATGTTGATGTTGTGTTGTTTAGTCTCAGGTGAACAATTAATTAACTAGATCTATTATCCAAAGACATACCAATCGTGACACTCTCCTCCCTTTCATTTCAAAAATTGTGTACCAGCGATTAAATTATCAAATGAACTTTTCCTTTAAAAGACATTAAATTTGATTTCATAACAACTTGGCTGGTATTTCTAGAACTTCAACGGACTGATTATATTGTGCCAATATAATCCCTCTCACACAACGTATGTGTGTATACGTATATGTATATACATAATATATATATATATATATATATA
>NC_068992.1:17874835-17879106 GCF_001194135.2 Octopus bimaculoides
AACAACAACAACAACAACAACAAAAACAACAACAACTACTACTACTACTACTACTACTACTACTACTACTACTACTACTACTACTGCTGCTGCTGCTGCTGCTGCTACTACTACTGCTACTACCTTACTGCCTCTGCTGTCGCCACCGCCGCCAGCGCCACCACCACCACTACAACAACAACTACTACTACTACTACTACTACTACTACTACTACTACTACTACTACTGATAATGAAGATGATGATGATGGTGATGGTGAAGGGGATTGTACACTGTGCTTGGGTGAGCTATAATTTGTAAGAATAGGTTAAAAGAGGGTAGAGAAAGCGGTAATAGCTCAAACAGAGAGGACCAATGGCAGCCAAATGTGTATGCACAGAGCACAGAGTAAAACACGAGAAGACAAACAAGTGAAGAATATATGCGCCATTAAGAGGAAAGTGTGCAGAGGCACGTCAGGATAAGTGTTGGGAAATTTCAGGAAACAGGTTAGTACTGAATTCATGTCATGTGAATTATTTGATGAGTCGGCAGGTGATGCCTTACAAAATATTTCAACTTATATTTCCGAAGTGTATTCAACTTCATAAATTTACTTTCAATATAATCTTGGCATTCAATAATGAAAGTATTAAAAATACCGGAAGTGTTGGATAATGAAATTATTTACACTCTCCATTTTCTCTTCGACACTCTTGCACATTTGAGGTTCAGGACAATAAATCCGTGTTTGACGATATTACCGACAGTTTAATGATAGTTATAATAGTTTAATTGAAATATTAAGACACCGTATTAACAAAAATATTACAGTAATATGCACAAAGCATTCAAATGTTTACAGATGATCATTATTATTCCAGAAGTTAAGGTGGCGAGCTGGTAGAATTGTTATCGTGCGAGACAAAATACTTTTCGGCTTTTCGTCCGTCTTTACGGTCTGAGTTCAAATTCTACCTTTCATCCTTTAGGGGTGGATAAAATGAGTACCAGTTGTGTACTGGGGTTAATGTAATCGACTCTCCTCTTCACCCAAAAGTTTCAGGCCTTGTGCGTATAATAGAAAGAATTAGAAGTTCTTTTATCACAATATTCCTGGTAAAACAACGAGGCCTTAATTCTCGCTCGCATATTTCACTGTTTACCACATAGAGCAATATGATAATCCTTTCCTCTTTCATTTTGTTTGTCATTGACTGTCATTTTAATTATCACACATTCACATTTTATTTGTTGTTCTAAGCCTCTTACTTCCAAGCTATCTTGGCATAACAATCAAGGAGACAAGCTCATTGTTATATATTACTTTACAAGGGAATCACACGAGTATTACCACAGTATACAGAATAAATCACCGAGTAAAAAAGATGAAGTATGTCAAACCCCATCTAAATCATTTTTTTAATCTCCGGAAAATGATGTTATATCTAGACTGATGGGAAAGGCATACTGCCAGGTTCTTACCACAAAACCAAATCACAAATATCGAGATATACTGCTCATAATTGAAAAAAGTATCCAGCTTTTGCAAAGAGAGAATATGTTATTTTCCTCCAGATATCGCTTGTTCTCACATTTAATTTTTAGTTATTCAATAAAAATTATTAGTGTTTTCATAAGAAGTATTATCTCGTCCTTCTTATTTACCTGATATTGTATATATGACTTTAATTTATTGTGTTCGCTGCAAAATTTACGTAAAGATAAATCTTTAAACTCTATAGATGACGGAAAAAGAAAAGGAAGAAAGAAAAAAAAAACAAATATTTTTTATGCTGACACACCACTGAGATTTTTACCAGAAGTTATAATTAAGTTGCTAGAAGTTGAAAACTCACATTTGATAAATTCTATTTCACTACTGGAAACATGTAATCCAGTGCAACTTAATGGTTGGTCGGCGACTGAACCGGAACCGCCATCAAACTCGCTTGGTGAGGAGGATGAATTAAGGACACACTGCAGGATGAAAAACAAGACCCGGAGTGACTAAGGAGAATCAACGGCCGTCAAATATAGTCAATGATGGAGGGTTCTCATCAGGTGCAGTGAAAATAATCCATCTAGGAGAAGGGAATCTCTCTAAAAAAAACAAAAAAAACACCGTTCAGTGAGCACTTGCAACTAACCGATATAATTTCTTCTTCCACCCAGCCGATAAAATTTTTTGCAAAGAAAAAAATGCTGACAAGATGTTATATTTTTATCTACGGGTGACTGATATTAAAAATAATACATACATGTATGTATATATATATATATATATATATATATATATATATATGTATGTATATATATATACATATGTGTGTGTGTGTGTGTTTGTGTAGGTGTGTATGTATGTATATGTGTGTGTGTGTCTGAATGTATGTGAATGTGTGTGTAAGTCAGCAGGCTGGCAGAATCGTTATCGTGTCGGGTAAAATGCTTAGCGTTGTTCCGTGCGTATTTGCATCGTGAGTTCAAATTCCGTAGAGGTCTACTTTGTATTCCGTCCTTTTGGGATCGATGAAAGAAGTACCAGTTGTGCCAAAATTTCAAACCAAAATGTGTGTGTATGTTTGTGCATACGGATATGTGTCTGTGTATGTGTGTGTACATGTCTGTATGTCTATGTGCGCATGTGAACGAAAAGACAAAAAAATAACAGAAAAAAACACAAAACAAATAATACTTGTGGCTTATGCTTCAAAGAAATTGTTCGTCAAACCATCTTGCATATGCAGTGCACCAACAATGTCCACATGGAAATCTTTACGCAGAGACGCTATTGTTCAAGAAATGCGATAAAATAAAATACATGCAATTTCTTCTTTGATGAAGTGAGTTCAAATTTTCACTGCGTCTAATTCACTTTTATCTCTGTCGCGTCCATTAACTGCAGTCATAGATTACAGTTAATTAATTGTGTCATCCTCTAAATTAAAATTCTTTTGTGTCCAGTGAAATGAAGTCAATATTAAAAATCAGACCCTCCCACGCTATTACTAAAAATTCATGTTAATATTATGGAATGATGTGACTATTAGTAAAAATCGATCTCGCTGTGAAGATTTTTGTACTGGTAATTTTATTTCTAATTGCATTTCGATCAGTATAATCTGCAATCGTCTTCAAACATTATAGATTTTTGCTAAACGTACACACACACCGCACAAACACACACACAGGTACACACAGAAGCACATCACAAACAAACATACACGCATGTACATATTTAGTACAACACCATTTATATATATATATATATATATATATATATATATGTATATACACACGCACACACACACACACACACATATATATATAGACACGTACAACCACACATACATTAAGAATAAATGTGTATACATCTATATATAGGTATGTGGATTTGTTTCTCAAGATTCTTGATGTGAAATCGTATCTCGAAGCAGGTATTGTTATAGTTGGGGACGGTCATTTTGCCAATAAACACAAGCACTGTTTATTTGATATTCACTTTAGCTTTATTATTACAATCAGTTTATTTATTAGAGTTATTTCGTCACTCATTCTGTGAACTTTTCAATGTCTATCTGTTTCTCGTATCTTCCCTTCTCCCTGGTCTCATCCTATCTATTCGATTTTCTCTTTCTGTGGTATGTATCGCTATCTGCACATGCGTTTCCGTCTGTATCTGTGTGTGTGTCTTGTGTGCGTGTATATGGGTTTGTATATTACATTATTTGTATCCCTGTCTTTTTTTCTATTCTGTCTTGAGTCGTCAGGTTGTGGGACAAGATGGAGTGAGGGGTGTTAGTGCTTGATTCGCGTTTATTGTGGAGGCTCTGTCGATTTCCTATTATGTGTGTGGCTTCCATAACCTGTTTGAGTATCATTTCTATTGTGTCGATAGGATCCTAACATCTGTTATCTACCGAGTTCCCCTGTTCTAGTTTAGCATGTAGGTATACCACTGACAATCTGTTCCTCTTTGAGTTCCCGCCAGTGTACAGTTATACTCTCTCCTATGCTACGGGCTGTCTCCCAATGTACCTCGTTGTCCTGTTTCTGCATCGTCTTTCAACACACATACACAAACACACACACACACACACATATAGAAACAAATTGCCATCTGTTCAGTAATAGTCGAAGACTACACACAATTTTCGTTTGTTTTCGTGTTTGAAATCAATTCTCTATTTTTTTTTTTATAAAGCATGCACTGACAACTACCACAACAGCTCGCGAATGATTTGTCTAAAAATATCTACAAATAGAAAGCAGTCACACACACACACACACA
>NC_068992.1:17879448-17881848 GCF_001194135.2 Octopus bimaculoides
TCATGAAAGACCAACGCCTTTGAGAAAACGTACGAAAAAGCACAAAATTTCATGTACTCTATTATCATATCGAGGCACGCAAGCGAGCAAGAAACCGATGAACCAACGAACGAACCAACCAGCAGACCAACCAACCAACCAACCAACCAACCAACCAACCAACCAACCAACCAACCAACAAACCAACCGACCAACCAACCAACCAACCAACCGACCAACCAACTTGTCACTACAGAAGATGCAAAGCCATGGCTTTACAGATGTACTGAACAAAATTTCAGAACACTCTAGTTAACCAATGTCCGTGGTGAGAATATAGAAATATTCTTCATCTCGAGAATACATATATTGTATACATATATTTATATAGGAAATATTTATGATATATATATGTATATATACATATACATACATGCATACATACATACATACATACATACATACATACATACATATATATATATATATATATATATATATATATATATATATATATATATATATATATATATATATGTAAATATACATATATACATATATACATACCTATAGTTGCATACTGCACGCACACATATATATGCGTGTATATATATATGTATGTGTGTGGGTGAGTATTACATGTAATAAATTGGTTGGTTGCGTGCGTATAAACATTTACAATCAACAGATAGTCAATGTGTTTATTCACTCACCAATAAGAGTATTATGGTAGAAACTCGTCCATCTTGAAAATTGACAAAATTTTACACTAATTTACAAGATATTCTTATCAGTATAATTTACTTTTGTATTTTGAATTTTCATTTTGTTATTGTCTTAAGTATGAATTAATATGAAAAAATTAAATCATGAAAGAGAACATGAAAAAGAAAAAGATAAAGAATATTATATTTCGAATATTATCACTAAGATCGGATATTTTCTCTAATGGAATATTTCGTCATAGATGGAACCTCATCATATTTGCCACTGCAATTATCGATCACCCACCACTATTTCAATTTAGATTTGTTTAATAGAAGAACAATAAAGGCTAGTCTTTTTTTATCCTAGCGTTCTCTTTGATACTCTTTATTTCCAATTAACCTGCAGTACGAAAATAAAACACAATAATCGATAAATTTAATTAAAAAAAAATTAGCAAAAATCTTTTTCTGAAAAGTAATCTGAGAGTTACTTTTAGATTCCAGCATTGGGAAACTATAGAATTTGATTAAAGTTCTGCTTCATTAAGAAAGAACTCTTCAGAAAATTAACCAAGCTGCTCAAATCACCTCCCTGTCTTTAAAGTAATTTCGAAGAAATTTCGCAAGAAATCACGTTGGATGTATTTTGCGTTTTAATGAAGTCAACCTTGACGGCAAGTATAAAAGATAATAGTACAGCATCTTTTCATTTTGATGTAGTATTGGTTCTTCGCTTTATGGAAGAAGCTGTCTAACTGCCGGCAGATTTTTCTCTTCGCTGTTTCAGACAGTTTTCTTTTGTTTTACCTGTCAATGACTTCTACAAAAGATTTAACAAGTCGGAAATTAAATGCGGTCATGTAGAAGAGATGATTAAAATTTACTATTAAAAACAACAAGTAAACCGATTCTGCTTGTTAAATATATAATTATCACATTGTCTTAATGTAATTAGAATATTATTTCAATGCATCGTTTAGTTTAGCAGTAAAGTGAAAACACAGCAACTGATTTTGTTTTGCTTAATCCACAAATGAATCAATATTTGTTTATTGTAATTATAAGTACCGCCTACACATAAATGTGTACATACATAATTACACACACACACACACACACACACACACACACACATATATATATATATATGCTAAAACATACGTATCTATATATGCGGTAACATGCTAAGTACACTGGATTTGTGAAAGACAAGGATTTGAATACTAAGAGATAACTGGAAAACATGGGAAAGAGAGCCTAGCGAGCGAGCGAGAGAGAGAGAGAGAGGAAGAGAAAGAGAGAGAGAGAGAGGGGGGGCAGACAGACAGAGAGGATACTTGATACCCTTACTAGATAGCCATAGCAACGTGATAAATTGGATGTAGATCCGTAGAGAATGAGGATCTTTGATCGCCGACACCCATAAGCAGAACACATAAAAAAATTTTCGCGTATGTATTTGTCTATGCATGTATGTATATGCACATAGACATATGCATACATATATACATACATATGTGTGTGTGTGATTGTGTGTGTGTGAGTGTGTGTGTATGTACATACATACAAGTACATATCACTATTACTAAAATTCACTATATACTGCTATCAGCGAATTCACCAATCGTTTTCGTACCAGGAGTTGAGAACACTGTGGAAATCCTTATCTATATTTCTGATCATCATCGACAACGACGGCCGCACATTATATATA
>NC_068992.1:17881990-17882536 GCF_001194135.2 Octopus bimaculoides
TATATAATATGTATGCATATGCACAAACACACACACACACACACACACACACACACATTTGCATATATATATGTATATATATATGCATATATTTATATGTATATATAATTGTATGTGCATACATATATATGTATATAGATTTCAAAATGTAACCATATGTGGATCGTTGGCAATTTTTTCCTTCGTCTTTCTTTTCTCTTGGACTTTCCTCCGTCTCCTGTTTCTGACGAAGATCTTTGCTCAAAACGTTAAAACTACTTTTCTTTCCTTCCCTGAGCGTCTGCTAATACTTTGCATGTACCGCGTACTTTCGTTGTTGTTTTTTCTTGTTGTGTTCTTCGTTTTTTTGGGGTGGGGGGGGATTTACTATATATATATATTGATAGAAAAGACAACAAAAGAAAGAGAGCTCAATATTATGTAAATAGAGGAATTTATCTGTAAACATATGTGACACTTATTCGGTAGCCTTGATAAAACTCCGAGTTTCGGATGCCGGGGCGGAAATCTACGCCACCATCTCTTCAGTTATCTGGCCATTGAAAA
>NC_068992.1:17883360-17891809 GCF_001194135.2 Octopus bimaculoides
TATATATATATATATATATATATATATATGTCGACCGGTATTGGCCCATGCCCTGACTAACTTAATAGCACCACTTCGAAAACATACTTGATGATATTTATTATTAGAATCATTCTTTGAGCACCACAATTCATACAAATAAAGATATAACATTTATACATATGAAGTATTTTTAAAGAGTTAGCCTTTCTACGGATGCACAATCGCATAGACACTGTTTATTATTCATTACTCTTCTCTAATATATTTATATATTTATATCAATCTGTGAATCTACTTAATATTTTAACATTTTATATATTTGATTCTTTCATTTTGCTTTACAGCTAATTAGATTGTAAAGTGCCTTCTTTTATGCCAGCTCAGTTCGTTACTTAGTGTGTATATGTGTGTGAACTCATGAGTGTGCCTGTGAGAGCCTATGTGGTCATGTGTATGTGTAGGCTCCTTTATTTTTGTGATGTGCGTTGTGTGTAGAATTTAGCTTATACCTAGATACGGCCGGAGCGTATGTGCCTCTGAGTATACGTGTGTGCGTGTGCGTGCGCATACATGTGCGTATTATAAGGTCGTTGTTGGACGAGTGTGTTTACCTTTATGCTTCTCGAATCCCCTGAGGGTTGCCATAACCATTTTGAACTCTAAGGCCAGCCGTCACCAAGAAAACTTACTGTCAAAGAAGTACCAGCAGTGATTATCCTCTCTATTATAGGCACAAAGCCTGAAATTTGGGGAGAGAGGGATAGTCGATTACATCGACCACCAGTACGCAACTGGTAGTTGATTTATCGATCCCGAAAGGATGACAGGCAAAGTCGACCTAGGCGGAATTTGAACACAGAACGTAGCGACGGGCGATATGCCGCTAAGTATTTAATCCTACGTTCTAGCGATTCTGCCAGTTCGCGATCTTATACCAGCAGTGAAAATGATAACGTACTAACATCGCCTGTGGAACTGCGAAAACCATGAGATTGTTGGAAATTAAGAGAGGGTGATGGAATACCTAATACACCATCAGACATTCCTGTCCAGATTTGGCTACAGCTAATTTCTCCCTGAACGGAAATAAAGTCAGAGTGAGAGAAAGAAATATTTGGCGAAAATGAGAATCGACTCCTGTACAGAACAGGTATTTCATTTATCGACTCCGAAACGATGAAAGGCAAAGTTGTTTTCTTCGGGATCTGAAACTCAGAGCTCAGAAAACCTGAAAGATTACCACAAACACTCTAACCGATTCTGTAACGATTGTACAATCCTGTACCAAAATTAAACTCGCGAGGAACTGTTTGGCTCAAAGGTATTGTGGAAGACACTTGCCCAAGACGCTGTGCAGTATGATCGAACCTGGAAACACGAAGTTGTGAGGCAAACATCTGAACCCCACAGTTATGCCTAATCACAGCCAACTTCCATTTTACCGTCACATACTCTCATTTCCACGTTATTTATCCATCTTCAACAGACATTTTGCGAAAATCAAGATGCTTGTAACCATTAATGGAACAAAGAAGGACAATAAAACAACGGAGTCTTGGGAAACTAATTATGTTCTGTGTCAAGCTAAATGTAATATAAATAGGTCAAACAATAGACTATGTTCTGTCTCGACAATGAATAGAAGTGTAACGTTCTGGATACTTGTCCTTCTTGGAGAAGAGATATAGAGGGAATGAGAGACAGAGAGAGAGTGAGAGATAGAAATAAAGATACTATCGCTTTGCCATAAAATTGCCAATGAATGAAGAAAGAGTATCGCTTTATTGATCATATCTAATTAGCGACGTTTTCTTCTATGGCGTTGGTCAAAAGATAGAAATCTTAATCGTAGTTTGTATTATTGTTAATCCTCAAGTTAGCTCTGATTGAACATACCTATAATCAAAAGTATTTCAGCTAGGAACAGCTGCAATTTTTGTGTATTCAAGATTATATAAAATCTGACTCCACTTTTTACAAAACAGTAAGAAATATGATTTGATGCATTTGTCAGCTATTCCTTCCCCCTTCAAATTCATCAAGCCTTTCAAGCGAGTCGACCATACACATTTTTTCGCCATAACCACCACCACAATGAAAACTGCCTTGCCTTCCCGGTCAAAGGAAAGTGGCGGAGCGATAATTCTAAGGAATGTTTCATTAAGTAATTGTGCTTTCAGTTTTAAAGCTGTTTTATTAGTCGATTGTTGATGAAGTAGATATTAATGATAAGTCGAAAAAAAGGTATATTTTCAACAATGTTTAAAATAAACTGTTTCAAATTTTTAAACAAGGCCAGTAATTTTGAAGGGAGGGTGGAGTCATTTCGATTACACGTACCCCTGTATTTGACTGGTACTTAATTTTATCGACACGGAAACGTTGAAAAGCAAAGGTGACTGTGGTGTGATTTGAACTCAGAAATTACAGAGTTAGAAGAAATACCGCCTTAGGAATGTTTTAAAACGGTTTCAAATTTTGGCACGAGGCCAGAAATTTCAGGGAGGAAATAAGTCGATTAAATCGATCCCAGTGCTCAACTGGTACTTGTTCAATTGACCCCGAAAGGATGAAAGGTGAAGTCGACCCTGGTGGAATCTGAACACAGAACGTAAAGACGGACGAAATGCCGCTAAACATTTTGTCCGGCGTGCTAACGATCCTGCTAGCTCACCGCTTTAGAAATGCTTTAATAATGGTAAATAGTAACAAACTTAATTTACAATTGTGATATGTATTTTTGTAATGAGATGCACCTGAAATAAAGGACGTTTTCATAACGGTGAACATGGTCCATAGATGTCTTATAAATGTGTCAAATGGCATAGAGGTTCTGGATACATATGGAGGCGCAATGGCCCAGTGGTTAGGGCAGCGTACTCGCGGTCATAGGATCGCAGTTTCGATTCCCAGACCGGGCATTGTGAGTGTTTATTGAGCGAAAACACCTAAAGTTCCACGAGGCTCCGGTAAGCGATGGTGGCGAACCCTGCTTTACTCTTTCACCACAACTTTCTCTCACTCTTATTTCCTGTTTCTGTTGTGCCTGTAATTCAAAGGGTCAGCCTTGTCACACTATGTCACGTTGAATATCCCCGAGAACTACGTTAAAGGTGCACGTGTCTGTGGAGTGCTCAGCTACTTGCACGTTAATTTCACGAGCAGGCTGTTCCGTTGATCGGATCAACTGGAACCCTCGACGTCGTAAGCGACGGAGTGCCATTTGGATACATATAACAACCGGAATCTAGGTCTCTTACAAGCTTACAAAAAGAATGCTCGATTTTTGTAATAATTAGGCTCGAAAGCCTAATTTCTTATATTGCCAGTCGACACTTATCAAGATTGATGTCAAATATGATTGGTTGCAAATTATTTCAGTAGATATGTATTCTAGTTAGCTGTAATCAACATTACTAAATATGGTAATGCTAATTGGAAGCAGATTTAATTTCACACTATATGTGCTGAAAGTCCTATAGAATAAGAAGTAAACGTTAAAAAAACAGTTCCCGGATTGATTTGTTTCACTAAAAATTTCAAGGCGATGCTCCAGCATGATCGTAATCCAATGACTGAAAACGATAAGAAGTACCATATATACGTGAGGTTTTTCTTTTAGAAATGGCTCAAGAACAAATCAACGTGCCGGAATCATTTCTTCGGTGTCCTGTTTTTTGAACGATGTTCACTTAGCGTTGCTTGGTAACCGTTTATAAAATAATCCGGCTTATATACAGAAGGATAAATCTGAGTATTTGAATGTTGATTGTTGCGACTATCGAAACGTTTCCTTATAGGCATTTAGTGAGAAAAATAATTATGGAGTCTTTGATCATATCATCATCAGCAGTCGCTCTGAAATAAACTCGAGAAAAAGAAATCCTCAATGTTATTTTCTAGCATATCAAACAAATGCGTATTCAACTCACTCATCCTATTGTTGGCATTCCGTCGCTTACGACGACGAGGGTTCCAGTTGGTCCGATCAACGGAACAGCCTGCTCGTGGAATTAACGTGGAAGTGGCTGAGCACTCCACAGACACGTGTACCCTTAACGTAGTTCTCTGGGATATTCAGCGTGACACAGAGTGCGACAAGTCTGGCCCTTTGAAATACAGGTACAACAGAAACAGGAAGAAAGAGTGAGAGAAAGTTGTGGTGGAAGAGTACAGCAAGGTTCGCCACCATCGCTTACCGGATCCTCGTGCAGCATTAGGTGTTTTCGCTCAATAAACACTCACAACGCCCGGTCTGAGAATCGAAATCGCGATCCTACGACCGCGAGTCCACTGCCCTAACCACTAGGCCATTGCGCCTCCACACTCATCCTATATACCAAGCAGAAAGTCCTGTTGCTACTGTCGTCTATGCTCAGTACGCTGTGTCCGTTCCAGTGTAACCCTGACAGTTTGTGTCCTGTTGGTCCACTCCAAAGCTCTGTTGTATAATATAATTTGTAACTACACAAGCGGATGATATTTGGAAAAATTGATTATAGTAAATATATCCTGCAGACCAACGGTGGAATAGAATGCAATGTCAAAACTGACTAGGAGGATTTGAACTCGGTCATTAACCAACGAAATCAATTATTTCTTAGTGCGTTACTATGTGAGTGGTAATATTAAAATCATCCTTACAAGCCTTAAAAACGGTATCACAATACATGTTAATAAGCTAATTCTTTCTGTTAAAGATATGAATGATATCTTTCGGCACAAGATATGAAATTTTGTACGAAAGGGCCAGTCAGATGCATCGATTCCAGTGTACGACTGGGACTTAATTTATCCACCACTAAATGATGAAAGAAAACGTCGACCTCGCCAGAACTTGAGCTCAGAATGTAAAGACGTACAAAACGCCGCTAAGTATTTTTCCGGCGTGTTGACGGTTTTGCCACCTCGCCCCCTTAAATTGCAACAAGATAATAACAGTAAAATGCTTCCAAATTTGGGTGAAAGGCTAGTATGTTTAGGGAGTGAGACTTGTTTCACGATTATATACTTCATGATTTAAGTATGTATTCAGAAACAGCTAAAGATTGAGTTTACACCAAGTTATGTATTATATATTTGAGTGGACTAAATATTTCCTCCAGCGCAATATAGCTAGCGAGCTTGCTAAGTGATAAATATTATAAATGAATTCGTTTCTAATCTTTGGCTTTCCAATTTCTAAATATAATATTCACTATAATATGTACTATAACTTTCTGAATATAGTATTGTTTCAACTAAAGGTATATTTGTATTAAATCTCTAAACGAAATAATTTTAAATCTAAAGAATGATAAAAAATGTTTGTTTTCTCTAGCATGTTTGTTTAAATTTTAATTATATAAAATGACAAATTACAATGAGAATTATCTGAACTCTGAAAAATAAACAACTCGAAACAAAACAAACCAAATAAAAAAAGAAACCAACAAATGACAAAAGAATTAAATCGAAGAAAGCTGAAAAAAACGAAACATGCATTAGAGAATTAAGGATACATCATTATGTGATCATAGACATTAGCTAACCGTATCATACCAATGCTGTTTAATTTAATTAAAATTCAGGCTTTATATGTGCTGCTGCAATGATTATAGGAAAATTAAAATGAAACCTGTAATGTTGTAACATTACAGGTTTCATTTTAATTTA
This sequence comes from Octopus bimaculoides, assembly GCF_001194135.2. NCBI lineage: Eukaryota > Metazoa > Mollusca > Cephalopoda > Octopoda > Octopodidae > Octopus > Octopus bimaculoides. The sequence continues at coordinate 17,888,998 of NC_068992.1, forward strand.
AATCAATATAAATTATTGACAATTATTGCAGTATTCCAACGTTTTCTATGCAATATGGTTTCAGTAAAACATTATTAATGACTTGCACGCGCACACCCATGAACATAACATCTGTCACTATATATATATATTATAAGCGCACACACACCCACACACACACACACATAGTGTATCGATAAGACTAACGCAAGTTGTTATACACCACTTATTACAATGCACTTCCTTGCATTGTTGTAGCTTTCGAATGATGCTATACTGCTGGTTAGGCGAGCAGGAGCAATGCTCCAACTGATTGGAACGCCAATCTGTCACAGGGTCAACCATTTACACCTGTGTGGACTGAAGCGAAGTGAAATGAAAGGTTTTGTTAAAAAACACAACACACTGCCAATGCGGGAATCGACACCATGCTCTTGCGATCGTGTGCACAACACTCTAACCCCCAGGTCATGAATCCTTACATAACACACATACAAACACATATATCCACCCATCCACCCAAAGATATGTGGTCCATATGATATCGGGACAGTATTCAGAAGCAATACAACACTTCACAAATATCTTCTCCGAGTAAAACCATCCATAGAAGAGAATATGACCAAAAACTGCGTGTACTTAATCCCATACAATTGTGGTAGGTTATACAAAGTCGAAACTTGCCCTACCCTTAAAGTAAGGGTAGAGGAACATCGTAAAGCTGTGACACGAGGGGATGTTGGAAAATCGGGTATAACCGATCATGTATGGAAAAATGGAAACACCTCCCGCTGTGGGATGAAGTTGGAATAATCGATAGAAAACACCACCGGAAAACACAAAAATTAAAAGAGACTGCACATATGCTTGAACACAATAATCTCCTAAGCAGACCTAGTGCAGATATGAATGTAACATGGTAACCAGTATTAAGAAAAGATAAAATACTAGGTTTATAAGCCCTAAAATTCACTCTATAATTGCCCACGGGCATATAGCTTAGTGGATAAGGGCGTGAGCTACTAACCCTTGGATTCTAAGGTCAATATCAACAGAAACAGGACATCATACCTTAGAAATGAGAACAGTGTAGACTGTTAGTTATATAAAGGGTTGGGATCAAAATTCCACCAGAACACCTGAGGAAGGCTGGAGAGTACATCAGCCGAAATGTTGTGATGATAACAAACAAGATGAGGACACCTATCCGTCCATTATAAATAATGTACATAATTCCTCATCTCAAAAATATAGAATAACAATTCTGATTCAATTCCAACTATGTTTGAGTTTCTATTGAATTCCATAATGACATCCTTATTTTCGACTCACGATTAAACTCTTCAAACATACTTATGATCATAGGTTGTCTAACCTACCGATGGCCATAACTTCTTTAAAAAATTATCTCGACCTTTTAAGAGTGTTTGTCTCTGCTATTAAGATTCGAGCTTGTGGTGGGATTAGTATTTCTAGCAGGTCAAACGACCTAGTGGAGGCTCCTTCGTAGGATAGATATCACTAGTAGTTATTGTTCACCAGCAGCCTGTTCAGTTAGGCTGTAAGTTATATACTGCTCATCATTGGGAAGTGATTATCGCAATAATAGCTGATAATTGCAGTACTAACGATTATAGTTTCAACTTTACCGCGAGTGATATGCTACATACTCATATTCCATTTATGTTATTCGAAACACATGCATAGCATATGAATAATTACTGAATTGACTTCAAACAAAGTACTATTAATGTATATCGGATTTTCCTATGATGGCTGTATATAATCACCTGATAGACAGTGGATATATGTCTCTGATGATTTGTCTCAAAAACGACAACATAGCATACGGATTCCAATTTTTTTATTCATTAAATCGTGGAACTCGAAGTAGATTGAGCTATAAATAATAACAAAAAAAAAAAGATTGCTTTGGTACATCGGTGGAACTTCTGTTGTGTTTAGAGAAGATGTCAATTATGGTTTTCTTCAACATATTCTCCTCTAAGATTCACAGTCTTTCAGGTTTTCTAAGCCTTATAAAAGAACTCGGAAATTTGGGCTATCAACTAGGCCTTTGGTAATAACTTTAAACACAGGAACTTTTCAGCACACACTTCCCCGCATATATATATATATATATATATATATATATATATATATATATATATATCAGCATTTTATCAATTGCCCTATTCCCAATTGCACTAGTCTTCTCTGTAGATATTTGGTTCATTATACAAGCCTGAAATATTTAATTTTCTGAAAACAATTTATTTCTTGTAAAGTTCAGTCTGACATTTGTCAACAATCTGAATACGCCTGTAATTTAATAATTAAGTTTATCAGCAAACAATTAGCTAATTCACACAAGAAATATAATTTCTTGCTCTATCAACTCAAGCTACGTTGCTGGAATAAATATCAATTAATTTCAATATTCATTAGAAATACTTACAGCATTTGAATAATATTATCTATAGCAGATGGCTGTAATAATAAGGAAAATACTGTAGAAAGTAACTGATGAAACGCTGGTTTTGAATACTTAACTGTCAGAGGAACATTTTAAAAATCTATACACATACATGTATAAACACATATATATACATAAACATACACATATACTAATATCGACAAAGGCACCTTGTACAATTAATTGGCAATTGATAAAATTTTGATTTATATAATGTGTGTGCCGTGATAGACGATATCTGTTTATGTGTGTGTTTAAAAGGATTGATATATGCGGCTGCACGTGTGTCTATAGCTGTAGACACATTCAGGTAGCTGCTGCGATAGTGCGTTTATAATCTGCATATATATATATATA
>NC_068992.1:17892272-17897272 GCF_001194135.2 Octopus bimaculoides
TATATATATATATATATATAGGTATGTATGTGTTTGCAGCTGTGCTTATCCCTCCACCATCACTTGACAACCGATGTTGGTATGTTTATGCCCCCGTAATTTAGCAAAAAAGACCGCTGGAAGAAGTTCCTGGTTTAAAAAAAGTACTAGTGTCGATTCATTCAACTAAAAAAAAAAATCAAAGAGGTGCCCCAGCATGGCCGTATTCAAATGACTGAAGCAAGTAACAGAAAGAAAATAAAAGATGTATATATATATATATAATAGTAAAATGTACGAAATTCGTAGGAAAGGTAAAAATCCAGAAAAATGGTGGACGCATTCGTCGCTCATCGCTTATCGACCAAACATCCTCATAATTTCGACACTTTATAACATTGCTAACTTTCGTGGCGTCAACATCAAAACTTTGGTAGGATATAAGTGAGCGGTCATGAAGTACAGAATGGGTCGAGTACAAAAAAAGACGGGCGTTTGTTGGTTGAATGGTGTAAAATATAAAAACCGAAAATGCAAAGACGGTATCAGCAGCATAAACAAATAATGAACGACATATACACTCATGTATGTATATACATACGCACATGTTTATATATGCATTATATGCATACGTATATATAAGTGTTTGTGCTTGTGTGTGACAACAGAACATTAGTTCATGAAGCAATATCTGTTGTTATGACAACTCGTATAATCTCTACTATAGATACAAGGATTGAAATGTGGTGGAATGGACTAGTCGGATCGCTACATATCAAATCGAATATGTTGAAAGGCAAAGTCGACCTCTGCGAAATTCGAACACAGGTTGTAAAGATCGACGAAATACCGCTAAGCATTTTGCGCAGCGTGCTAAAAATTCTGCCAGCTCAGTATCTTGAACAACTGATATGATAACAACATGATATTTAACTATATCTGCGACCTATTAATCCATGGATGTAATAATAGTCTACATTTGATCTCAATTAAATTCAATTCTGGAATACAAAACATTAAGTTCGATGATATGGAGTCTCATTTGCAGGATTTCTCGTGACTGACCTTTCATTTTTTCACCTCATTATTACTTGCTTTACTTCTCCGTTTTCACTTTTATCAATTACATTCTCTTTCCAGTGCTTTCCTCAAATGATAACCTTCTCCTTTGATGTCTTTAACTATTATTTCAAACATGTGAATATTCGGTTGTCCCTATATGGCTGTTCCCAGACAATATTGCTATTCTCTTATTGGGAGTTCACTTAGTGAGTCGTGATAATTGAAACTAAATGTTAGAGTTTTTTTCTCTCTCCATATAACCTTACTCTTTACTCTATGTGTAACATCACGCCACCTTACCTCAACAATCAAATTATCGAACGGCAACTACACATGACATTTTGCAATCATATAAAGAATACTTTTCTTTCAATGACGACACTTCAAAAAGCACATTTCTCTCTTCACATACATACATACATACATATATACATACATACATACATGCATGCATACAAACATACATACAAACATACACACACATAAACCTACATACCTACCTACACACATAAATAGGTACGCAGTATACATATATATATACACGCACGTAAATACATAGATACATTCATGTATATAAATCTATACGTGTGCATGTATGTACGTATGTATGTATATATTACGAATATATCAAAATACAGATATAAAATTTTGAACCATACAAATATAGATATAGACACACAAATACACACGCATATATGTATGTGTATACACACAAATATATATATATATATATATATATATATAAGACGAAAAAGAGAGATACATATAGTATGTAAATACATATATATCTATATATTTATCTACCTATCTATATATATGTGTGTGTATGTGCCTTTGCTCGTTTGGGTATATGTATACTTACTAGTATATGCAAGGAAGGGAGGGTGGAAAGTGAATAATAGGGTAAATGAAAAAAAAAACTGAGTAAATAGAGAGATGACTGATAAATAGCCAGGCCTGTAAATCAGTAGATAGAAATATAATATATACATATATAAGAAAACAGAGGGGAAGAAAGAGAGAAAGAAAAGGCGAGTGCGTAGAGAAAAGAAATAACGATAGATGAATATAAGTGAAAAAGGGAGAGAGAGAGAGAGAGAGAGATAGAGAGAAAGCGAGAGAGAGAGAGAGAGAGAGAGAGAGAGAGAGAGAGAGAGAGAGAGAGAGAGAGAGAGAGAGAGAGAGAGCGAGCGAGAGAGCGAGCGAGAGAGAGAGAAATATGTATGAGTGGGTGTAATCGAAAGACATTTTTATGTGGAGTTTGTAATTTTGTTATCAGTGACTAATTGTCCAGTAAATCATCATTGTCCGCCGATCTTGACTGCAAAACCAATTGATTTGTACTGAATAAATTTATGTTCACTGTTTCTTGTAAAAGAATGACTAGATGGAAAAGTTGTTGACTTCCAGCTATTATATATCGTTAATAAAATGTCAAGATCTGCAATGCTACGAGGTCATCTTGCATTGCGTGGAATTAAATATTATGTTTCCGTTTGTTTAAAGAAAATTGACATTGTCAGTGGATGTTTTGTTTATATTACGACTGTCACGACATAGAAGGCATAATTTTTAGAAATGTTTGTTGCGCATTTCTCAAAGTACCATCTGGTAATTCCAGACCGAGCGTTGGCTCCTTTTAACTGCATTTGATAATGAAAGTATGGAGGAAGTTTGAGAGCAGTTCGTTTCTGGGGGTGCATGGCTGGGAAAATGATCCGAAAATTGATTTCAGTTGAATGTTTAGGAAATGATGAAGTGTTACGATAACGAGAGAAAAGACATTTGCATTGATTTCTGGGTGGGATTGTACACACTTTGGTATGAAAATAATTGGATTTACAATAGAAATGATAGAGGGAGATCTCAGTACATCGATGCTAGGGTGACGTCATGGCGACTGGATACTACATTTTTTATTAGTCGGATGTCATTTTCTGGATTTGGCAGTTGATTTATTCTAGATATATAACTAGTACTGATATAAAATCATGTAAAATATCAGTCATAAGAAGAATCTCTGCAAATCAATTACCTTTATCAAATGTGTGAGTGCAACGAAAAGTTATCAGAGACTGTGAGACCAAATTCGAATGCTTTAGCTATATATTTCCCATGGACGAATTAATGGTGAGTGTTTCAGAGATATGAGCAATTACTGTATTGAAACTGTGAAGTCAAAATTTTCATACAGAATGTTTCCAAGCTCTCTGAACATAAAAGCTGCTTATTTAATTACCATGATTATTACAGCAGCGAATTGGCAGAGACAAAACAGCGTTGTATAGAATGGTACGCGATATTTATTTAGACTGGCTGTGTTCTGCTTTCAAGTCTGACCGCAGTTAGTTTTACTTTTGGCGTTGATGACAAAATGTACCAAACTAGGGTGTGATTTAGTTAAAATGTGAAGGGTCGAGCAAGATACCTCATGATAGTTATTCCTCTTCTCAACTTACGTCAGCACTTCGTTCCCTATGGAGCACAGTCCATCGACATCATCTACTGTTCTCAGCTATGGTCTGTCGAAGATGAATTCCTATCTCAGGTTTTATTGGTTTAGAATAGTCATTAACGATTCTGTAACTTTGCTGTTTTTTTCTACGTATGGATGCTGGCCCAACGTAAACTCATTTTTACCTCTGGAAAGAGGTATTCCATATTTGTCTGGCCTCTATTCATGACCTGTTCGGCATGGGATGTCTCATCAAAAGCTTACTCTCAAGGTCATCGAGACATATAAAGTAACACGCCGCAACAACGACTGGAGCTTGTGATAGAATCCTGTTCTGTGCATTCTGATAACATTGTCTGAGAAGTAATTACTGCAGAGCTGTTACAAATTAAACCACTGAGAGGTATTTCTCAAAAATCACCTACATGTGGATATGAATGGCTAACTCTGACCATTACAGACCCTTAACTTCTTTTCTTCACTATGTGTTTTTCAATGAGCGCTAATGGAGCAGACAACCCACGAAATTTAGTACGCTAAACGATAGGATATGACTCAGATATATAGAGGACTGTTTTCTACGTGTATTTGATTATTACTTCTCTGTTGCAAGACAGTGAACTGGTTGAATGATTAGCGCGTTTGAGAAAATGCTTGGTGGCAATCTTTCCGGATCTTTACGTTCTCCGTACAAATACCGTTAAGGTCATCTTTGCTTTCTTTCCTTCAGGTTCGATAGAGTAAAGAACCATTCAAGAACTAAGAGTGGATGTAACCGTTTATCCTTCCCTTAAAACTGCTGATCTTGTACCAAAATTTGGAAGAATTCTTTCCCTGTAACATCGCTGAAGTTTGGGATTTAGTTTCTTATTTCTAGCCATTTTATTTGTTAATGAGACTGCAGTCTTTCTTTTAATCGCTGTTAGAGCCACTAATGCAAAAACAAAAACAAGTTGCAAATATCTAAATTCAGCCAATAACAAATTTTCTTTACTTCTTTTTTTTTGTATTTGAATTTACATTGCAAATTTGGGAAGTTAATAGGAATGCAAGTTCCCTTGTACTTTTTTTTCCGCTAACTTTCTCCAAATATATTACGATTTCGAATCCTATCGTATATGTCTCTGATTTCCATTCAATTTGTGATGATAACTAAATACCAGTAATACACTACTGTTTATTCAACTAGCAATTAATTTAATCCATAAAGCCTGTTCGTTTTCTCAATACCACAATATTATTCTACACTGAAAATTTATAATATTTAGTCTTCCTGTTGGGCTTTGCTATTGTGTCTTCAAACATTACTTGTTTAAGATTCGATTCTTAATTAAAAGATTATTTACATGTCTACTTTACAAACCACATCAAATATGCACGAGTGTATTTAGTCTTGTTTTCGATTAACAGGCGAGTCATGCAAATGTATTACCAGTATGTTTTGCAAATGTAAACATACACACATGAAATAAGGATATAAATGAGTATATTTCGTTTGTTGAAC
>NC_068992.1:17901334-17903142 GCF_001194135.2 Octopus bimaculoides
GTCATGGAAATAACAGCAATTTGAAAATAGTTTACCAGTTTCTTGGCTTATCTCACCAATAGGAGACAGGATTGGCAGTCATCCTTTTCTCAAATCAAAAAAATCTTTAATGGAATCAAGGCGCTTAAATTTTTCCTTAACCTAAATCTTTGATCGGAATAACGACGAGGTGTCAGCTGAATCACTGAGATCTCCAAAGAGTTTGATTCTATATTCTTTTCTACTCTAGGCATAAGGCCCAAAAATTTTGGGGGAGGGAGCCAGTTGATTAGATCGACCCCAGTACGCAACTGATACTCAATTTATCGATCCCGAAGGGATGAAAAGCAAAGTCGACCTCGGCGAAATTTGAACTCAGAACGTAGCAACAGAAAAAATAGCGCTAAGTCTCCGTCAGCTCGCCGCCTTAAAGAATATATTCTTTTCTACACTAGGCACAAGGCTCGAAATTTTAGGGGAGGGGACCAGTCAATTAGATCGATCGTAGTACGCAAAAGTACTCAATTTATCGACCCCGAATGGATGAAAGGCAAGATCGACCTAGGGAGGAATTTGAACTCAGAACGCAAAGACAGACGAAATACCGCTAAGCATTTCTCCCGGCGTGCTAACATTTCTGCCAGCTCACCGTCTTAGTTCGATTCTATTCTGTATGTCACTCATTTCACCTTTCTTCAATTTCTTTTCAACTGAGCTCATTTTGTCAAAATTTATTTGAACAGGCAGGGAGAATTGGACTCTTGACCGATTTCGTAGCTACCCCCGCATGAACGGAAGTGATGTAATTTCGAACAGGAAGCCATGTTTTTTGGACATCATTTTTGATTTAACGGAATGTTACATCACATACTTCTGTGCTCACTTAAAAATGAGAAAGATTTGCAAATATCCTTGAGGCGAATGTAGTTATTACGAATTAATGCACATACATAAATACATCCATGCTTTTGTTTATGAGTTTTAAACCATCTATCTATCTATCTATCTATCTATCTATCTATCTATCTATCTATCTATCTATCTTATCTCTCTCTCTCTATATATATATATATCTTCAATGAAGCCACATTTCGTTTTTTAAAAAATGTATTAACATAGCCATATAAGTTAGAAAGCCAAATTGACACAGCTACATCTATAGGAAAGTTTTCCATGTGAAGTTTTAATAATTCATTATAAAAGCTTAGGTAGCAGGGGAATAGTGACAAGCCATGTGTCAGGTATAATTGTGTGTTTATGAATTAGTAAATACATGTAAACACCATCCTGTCACAAATTAACTTGGCTTCACGTTTTCAAAGTGCTTAATAATGAAGGTGGAAAACATGCAAAGAACGAAACAAATAATAGAAAAACACTATTACCATAAACAAGATTAAAAAAGATATAGGTATGTGCATATAAGTGTATACATGTGTGTGTCCACTTATATCTATCTATATATATATGTGTGTGTGTGTGCATGTGTATGTACATAGTGACGGATATATGTGTGTACATGTGAATGTTTACACACATGCATATGTAATATGTATATATATATATATATACGTATATATATATATGTGTGTGTATACATATATGTACACATATACAAATACATATGTATATACAGATACACATATATGCATATATACATACATATGTACATATATCTATATATATATAATATATAGATATATATATATATGAATATATATGTGCATATATATGTGTGTATATATATGCACATATATGTATGTATACATATATGCCTATATATATGTGTATATATATGTATATATATATATATATATATATATATATAT
>NC_068992.1:17903252-17904493 GCF_001194135.2 Octopus bimaculoides
ATATATATAGAATGGTAGTCGAGGATATTGCAATAAACATTGACAGCTTGAGTCTCGATCTGTCAACAATTTGATCTTCAGTTTTGTTGTAGAAATCCGGATTTGTGTATTGCTTTAGAAACACAATGTCACATTGATATACATTGAAATAACGAATAAACGCAACAGAGTAAGATAAAAAAAAAAAAGAGACATTCTGTTGTTCGGTTTATTTATTGTATATGTATTATTTTATTTCTGACATGGAGACGTGCGGAAAATCCATCACGAATGTCTTTTCCTATAAAAACATGTTGCACAATATGGAAGCCATGTAGACAAATATGTACATAGTTTCACATACATTCACATGGACTCATGTTCACACAGACACCCACATATGCATACGCGCGCGCGCATGCGCCCACGCAATCTCGTATAGTCACATGCAGACAAACATTCAGGCGTTCATTTTACACATTTTATTTGTACGCATCTCTCTATCTTGAAAGTCTTGCTTTAGTTGGGAGACTACTACTGCTACTTCTTCTGCTGCCACTGCTGCTACTGGTACTACTACTACTACTACTACTACTACTACTACTACTACTACTACTACTACTACTACTACTTTTTACTACGTGCTTCAACGTGTTCCCTCGATAGAAATTGTAGTCGAATCTCCATATAGTCGAAACTCCATATCACAGCCTACTTTCTTAAAATGAAGGATGCGTTGTACGCTGGGATCTTAGACAATTTATCGAGAAACGAAAGATAACAAATAAGATGGGATGCTGCATTTATTTACACCTAAATCACGACATCAACATCATATCCTTGAAATTTAAGCAGAAGTGGAACTTGTATGAGAGGTCTTCTCTTGTTTTATTTGCAGCCAATTTGAGATTCTTCCCTAACGGCCTTAAATGTACAGTTGAGAAAAGTTGTGTTATGCTCGGTAGAACCCATTACCAAGAACACTTGTGCGAATATCCCCATAACTCCCGTCAACACCTACCTATTATCCTGACAATATATCTCCAACCCACGCTCCCCAACCATATGGTTCCGGGTTCAATCCCACTGCGTAGCACCTTGGGCAAGTGACTTCTGTTATAACGTTGAGCTTACCAAAGCTTTGTGAGTTGATTTGGTAGATGGAAACTGAAGGAAGACCATCGTATACATGCATACACACACACACACACACACACATACACACACACACACACACACACACACACATATATAGTTGAGAC
>NC_068992.1:17904503-17906973 GCF_001194135.2 Octopus bimaculoides
CACACACACACACACACACACACACACACACACACACACACACACACACACACATATATAGTTGAGACTTACAGAAATGCAAAAGACGAAGACAGGTGTGTAAACAACAAGAAGGTGTTTTAATTTAATACTCGGCAAAGTGAGTAAGTCTTTTACGTTTCGAGCCTACGCTCTTCAGCAGAAAGGAACACGAGGAAATAAACAAAAGAGGAAATAAAAAGAGAAATTGGTGGTATTTAGCGGTTTGGCATGGCGACTGGTTTGAAACAAATGAACACACACACACACACACACACACACACACACACACACACACACACACACATATATATATGTATTTGGGCGACTGTTTGTCACCCCCATCGCTTGACAACCAACGTTGATGTGTTTATGTCCCCGTCAGTTAGCGGTTCGGCAAAACTGCCCGATAGAATAAGAACTATGCTTAAAGAAAATAATTTCTAGGGTCGATTTATTCGACTAAAAGCGGTTTTCCAGCATGGCTACAGTTAAACGACTGAAACAAGTAAAAGAATACGACAATGAAGAAAGCAAAATTGCTTTTCAGATTTCCAAAACGCTTAGTTATATAACTTCTGTCAATAATCTTTACCAAGGTTTTTCAGATTTGAGCCCCCAACACCGACATTAATTATCTGATGTATATACAAAAAGGAAAAATAAATGCACCCACAATCGTATTCTTAATTTATATTAAGAATCTAATACGCACAAAACGATACACCCCCAGTTGCACATACGAAATAATCAACCTGATAAAAATCACAGACCTTCAAAACTATTCACGAGATCAACATTGTATACTTGAGAAACAAAACTAAACATCACAAACTAAATAAGAAATTAAACCACAGAAAAACAGGTATGCGTTTTTAAGCAACATTAGCGACAAAACAATGTAAACATTATATAGTGTAGTTAGCAATAATAAAAGCACCAAGAACCATAATAGATGCCATACAATCGTAATCTCAAATAATACACTCCAAATCCTGAATCGAAGCTAGCTAACGCCCTCGCCATAGATTCTGTGAAAATTAGCGGCGAAAGTCGTCGGTAAAGCAAAACGAAAATACTTCCCATTTATGCCGTGATTCTGATCTCTTCCATCGATCACTATCTGAGAAGCAATAGAAATAACAATAGGAATAGAAAATTTCAAATATCTCCATGCCAGGCAATGTAAAAGACACAATGTGTAAGAGACACAAGACAGTTAAGAAAGAATACTAGCAATCTCCAGCATCTACTAATGTTCGTCAAAAAGACTGTTAGATTCGCAGAATATGAAAGACGGATGGGAAAAAATCGCAGTCTAAAGTTAAACGAACTCTTAAGCTTGCTGATACAGACTTTTATACATGCCTATAAATATCTTCGTAAGGCTACATGTGGGCTTCGATAACTAATTACTCGGCATATAACATTTTAACTACCATCGATAGTGATAAGTCTTTCGACTCGATTCCATTTCAAATGCACATAATACAACACTTCTTAAATAAAAGATAACACTCCTAATTATATTATCTCTCAAGCTGTCTAGCATATGCAGAATACAAAAACATTTCCAGAACTTGCAATTTCCCTAATGGACTACCATAATTAATATTCGCTCAGTCAACCGTTTCAGCTATATGTTGTGGCGAGAGTCATTGAAACCCCTGGCGGATTGGAAGTATGGACTAGCCGAACTCTTATAAAGAGTAGTGGTCGGTAATAGTCAGAGAGAGAGAGAGAGAGAGAGAGAGAGAGAGAGAGAGAGAGAGAGAGAGAGAGAGCATGTTTTGGTAGTCTCGTGAAGTACGTCGTGTGAACATATAATTTATCTATACCAACCTGTGGCAGGATATAAAACTGTACTCAAACGAACTTCCGACCCTTCATCATAACATTTGCAGTCTTTTACTCTGTTGCTACCGCACTATTTTCCGATCGTAGCTGCATAACGATCCCAAGATTTTACTAACCAACTAGAAAACTGATTCCCAAACAAAACGGTCAAATCTAATGATTTTCTTCTCACTAGCAACCACAGAGAATTCAAACATAGACAACAATCACATCCAACGACATTCATGTGACACGTTGTTGTTAGCACTCCGTCGCTTACGACGTCGAGAGTTCCAGTTGATTCGATCAACGGAACAGCCTGCTCGTGAATTTAACGTACAAGTGGCTGAGCACTCCACAGACACGTGTACCCTTAATGTAGTTCTCGGGGAGATTCAGCGTGACACAGTGTGACAAGGCTGACCCTTTGAATTACAGGTACAACAGAAAAAGGAAGTAAGAGTGAGAGAAAGAGTGTGGTGAAAAAGTACAGCAGGGTTCGCCACCATCCCCTGCCGGAGCCTCGTGGAGCTTTAGGTGTTTTCGCTCAATAAACACTCACAACGCCCGGTGTGGGAATCGAAACCGCGATCCTATGACCGCTTGTCCGCTGCCC
>NC_068992.1:17906983-17911200 GCF_001194135.2 Octopus bimaculoides
CCGGTGTGGGAATCGAAACCGCGATCCTATGACCGCTTGTCCGCTGCCCTAACCACTGGGTCATTGCGCCTCCACCATGTGACACGTATACACATTCGAAAGACACATATACATCTGCAACTTTCTTAACAGACATAGAAGAAATGAAGAAAACAATATCGATCATCAACGTGTTTGGTGCGCTCATACATTGCGTATTTGTCTAGCAGATACAAACAACAATAAAGGAACTCAAACTGCATTCGATCTATCATGGATTATGTCAGTTCTACCAAGAATCGTGATTTGTTCCCAGCATGCCTGAATAAAATACAAGGTACATACAACAGTGCATAACGCTTGAGCTGTGTTTGTTGTTCACAACAGTTTGACGATCAGTGGAGGTTTGTTTACGTTCTCGTGAACTAGCACCTCGGCAAAAGAGTTGGATAAAATAAATACGAAGCTAAAAAAATTAAGTACTGGAGTCGATTTGTTCGACAAAACTCTTCAAGACAAGAAGTGCCCCAGCATAGCCACAGGCTAATGACTGAAACAAGTAACAGAAAATAAAAACAAAACAGAAGAAATAGTAACTGATTTTCTACTTGAGTCAGGGAAGTTCACAATAGGAATAATGCTATGGTGAGAGGGAAGTTTTGAGGTTTAGGATAAACATCGGAATTCTATATCATTCGCGCCACACAGTCTCCATCTTAAAGAGGAAGCTAGCAGTTTATTGAACCTAATACAGTAATCCCTCGACTATCGCGGGTGTTACCTTGCAACCCCACCCCGCGATAGGCAGATATCCTCGAAGTAGAAACACTACTGTACTGTATATTTTTAAAAAATTATTTTTATAATTTGTATATATTTATTTTATTATAAATGCAAACCTACACCACGTTGGAATCGAGGTAAGCTTAAATAACAAAACGTGATAGATGAGCCGCAATAAGGCGAGAGATTACTATATTGTCAATGCTAATCCAGGAATCTTCCCTAATTCTATCATTTCATTTCGATGTATTTGGATATTCGGTTTCATTTAACTCCTCTAACTCTGTTATAAAAATTGATATCACAAGAATACAATGCCGATTCAAGAGACTATCTTAACCCTAACAATTTTTCCATCTTGCGCTAATGTATTAATGTTCCATTCCCAGTCAACGTTCCGTTCATTTTCATTTTAACTGACGAAGGGCCATGTTAATCGAAACATTAAACGTTATTCCCTTCACTTGAAAAATCCTCACATTTTGTTTTCTTGTGTATGTTCGCTTTATCCATTTGTTTTCAGTTTTCAATTCAACAATAAAGAACAAAAGGGAGGTAACTTACCGGCGAACTCTGTACAAAAATTTTTAGACTACAGTAATCCCTTGCTATAGCGCGGTTCACCTATCGCGGTTTATTATTTAAGATTACGTCGATGGTTTCTGCTTCGCGGATTTTCACCTATCGTGGGGCGTTTTGGAATGTAACACCCGCGATAGTCGAGGGATTACTGCATATCTTTTGTTTAGCTGCAGTAATATACTTAAGGGAGGTAAACTACAAGCGAGTACTGAGCAACTTTTCGTTGTATGTGTATCTTTTATTTAACGGCATTCATATACTTTCGGAAGGCATGAATGACATATAATCTCATTTTTCCACATAGCAGCTGCAACAATATTTGTCACTTTGAAACAAATCAATATCGCAATGTCAGCTAACGTCATCGATTGATTTTAGTTCGAAGAATCTGTCTAATATTTATGAATTTTGGTAAATCCTTTTGAAATATAAAATTTCTTCCTGTTTGTTTTGAAGAATTTCCACTAATAGTATGAACAGTGAAACAAAAAAAGTAAACAAACAAAAAAAAAAAATGAAAAACGCGTAGATTTGCTTCTCCTTTTAAAAGCGTAATGGAGGCGGTGATTCCTGAATTGAGGTGAGGAGGATGCAAGCCTAACTTTTATCTTTAAATCTATATTTCTGCTGAGTTGATGCAAATAAATATCAACAACCAATGAAAGAAAATAACTTTTCTTCTTTTTCTATTTGAATATATTTTCGCAGAAATATTAAAAATGTATTTTGTACGGAGATTTAGGAAAGATTCTCCCATTTTGAAATTCTCAACTGGCGGAATGGAAATTTCTGTGACACTAATAGATGTTGAAACAAAAACTCTAGGGGTAGTAATCTACACTTGAAAACTTCTTTCCAAGTTTTGTTCTATTGCAGTGTCTCTGGTTTATGTTTCAATAACATGAACATACAAACATAAATGTACAAATAAACATTTGTAATTGTGTATATTTAGGTGTGTATTTGTGTGTAAACGTTCCTATTTGGGTACTTGTATCCTTGTGTTGTGTTTTTATTCAGTATTCACGGAACTAAAATAGAATGGTTTGTGTAATACATCACAGAATAACTAGCGTAGAAATGTCCGTCGCAACACGTGTAGTGTTGTGTACTGTTTACTAGGTGTATTTTAGCTGCTTAAATTCAAAATACAGTACAGTAGTTAGTATAACAGTGATTGCAGTGATTTCTGTAATCACATACATGTAGGCTGGTACATTGAAAGAACCAGTAGAACCTCTGATGAAACACATTAGGGTATTCAGTTATATTCATTTACGTTCAGAGTTCAAATCATGCTCAAGTCAACTTTGACTTTCATCCAATCAAGATTCGATAAAATAAGAACCAATCAAACATCAGGGAAAATTTAATCAATTGTTTCCACCTTCCAATATGTGTGTGTCTGTATGGTAATTTCAGAAATCAATATTCTTAAGCATGTGGAGATTAATTCATATATCAATATTGCAACTTATTGCAACAATTTCAATAGATCTCCATTAATTATCCCATTTATTCTTTCCATGCAAGTTTGGTTCATATATCTGGCAATGTAAGCAAAGACATTTGTCAAGCCATGTAAATATTTTCTGTTAAAACGTCTTTTTTATGTAATTCAAGATTTTTTTATTCAGCGTTCTCTTTAATCTACTTTCGTAGACGTATATCCTCTGTCAAAACACGGATAATTTTTATCTTGAGAAAAACTTACTTAGTCTATGTTTTCGTCTGTCTTTTCAATATTCTTATCTCTATTTGTATGTAATTATCACTGCTGGAGGCTGAGTCCTAGACAGGAAAAAGCTATAAAATTAGATACAATTATACCACAATAATGCTCTTTATAAAATGGCAAGTTCTAACAGGGAGGATCGTAACAGAAAGATAAAGATACAAAAATATTCAGACATACATTAACATTTAGTTGTCAGACAAGAGTGGATAACACATTTGGTTGAGTCCAATCAAATGCGTTGGAACATTTAGTTGTATGTTTTTAGGGTCTGGGTTCAAATCGCTAAGATAAATTCTAATCGAGAACTAGGGTTGTTTTTACAAACTAGGGTTTACCTTAAAATGTTTGGGTTTACACCAAAGTTTTAAAATCCATAAAGAAAAAAGGTCGACTCTAAGGTATCTAAAGAGGCGACAATCAGACATTTTAGAATTTTCGATAAATGGAATATATTCCAGCCTTGTGGAAATAAGTGATTTTGATGTTTTGAGCAAGGCTCTTCTTCTTTCAAAGAAATGATTCTTCTTGAAGAATTCACATCACCTTGTGACGCATAATCTCATGAAGTTTAACTAAATCAAAGCGTTGAAACTAGAACATGAAAAGGAGACATCTCTCACCTTCTAGTCTATATATTACATTATTCCAATGTTGTTGTGTTGTATCGAGATATTTATTTGCTACATCTGTTTAACCATAACTATGTTCATGAACTATGTTGATGAAGATTTTATCATTGCAGTAAATATTTGTAGAGATAACGTATGCACGCTCGTTAGAGCTTATAAAAATTTACACAACCTGGATTAATTTAGAAACATCTTCCTTTGGATTGAACACTTGAATACTAGATCAACATGTCACCTTCTAGTTTATATATTACATTATTCCAATGTTGTTGTGTTGTATCGAGATATTTATTTGCTACATCTGTTTAACCATAACTATGTTCATGAACTATGTTGATGAAGATTTTATCATTGCAGTAAATATTTGTAGAGATAACGTATGCACGCTCGTTAGAGCTTATAAAAATTTACACAACCTGGATTAATTTAGAAACATCTTCCTTTGGATTGAACACTTGAATACTAGATCAACATGTCACCTTCTAGTTTATATATTACATTATTCC
>NC_068992.1:17911605-17912224 GCF_001194135.2 Octopus bimaculoides
TATATATATATATATATATATACATGTATGTGTGTGTATCTATCTATCTATCTATCTATTTATCTATCTATCTATCTATCTATCTATCTATCTATCTATCTATCTATCTATCTAGTTATCTATCTATCAGCCTGTCTGTCTGTATGTGTGATATTGACACAACGTTTCACTCAGTATTACAACCAACTTTTCCCTGGAGATAATTCTAAGTTACATGAGAGATTGGAGCTAAAACTTTTGTATAACCCACCCCCGCGAGTCTGGTTAATTGTTCCAAAGACAACTCGCTTTCTAACTTTAAGGGTGTTTAAACGTAAGGTATAAAGTTTTTGTCTGTCTCTGTATGTTATATTTGTCGGATTCATGTCGATAATTGTTTTAACAGAGAGTGAGAAGCATTTAAGCGCAATGGTTCAGGCCTGGTCACCATAATATATATCCATTCAGCTGTGAGTGCCTAGATAACAGATGTAGGACTTCTACGTATTCATTCCATTAGAACACCATCAACGAAGAATCTGTCAAAATGAGCAGATAAAATACTTAGACTATACTATCTACCCGTTAACTTATATCGACTTTTTTCCTCGGTGTTTTGTATATCTCTCACCGCCCTATA
>NC_068992.1:17912234-17914859 GCF_001194135.2 Octopus bimaculoides
TTCCTCTTTATCTATACATTATTTATATAATATTACTAGAATATTAAAGCACCCAGGTACAATTACCTTCCTTGCTCTTTTAGCTCCAAATTTATCGCGGTGGAAGTTAGAATATGCATGTTTATATAGAATCAATTAACTTGTCTTCTCCATGATTGTGAATAAATGTAACGAGTAAAACTGTCTATCATTTGAAACTTGATGGATATGTAAATTCGAGAGGTCCAAACGTACGTAACGCGATTTATGCAGATACGGTTATATCGAATAAGAAATGTCGTGAAATAACTGAGAAAAGTGCGAAAGGATCACCGAACGGAGAGGAGGCTAATACAAAGGCAGAATAACTTAAAACATTAGGGTTTTTTTTTTCACCAATGATCGTAATATCAAAAATGTTAAATAACTAAGCGTCGATATTTACAGAAAATTATATTATCAGATTTTATTGAAACTATAGGAAAACATAATTTCGTAAAGCTAGCGACTTTCTTAACGACAAACAATGAGTTTGAAATATGAAATTAATTTAAAGTAATAGAATTGTATATTTTTGTACATAATCAAATAATTTGAGTAATTAGGGAACGCAATGTCTGTATGGCTACGTAATACTTTGTAAAACTTTTTCCCACACACTTCATTGAAAGTGTTAAATATCCAAGCGCTAAAATTCTACTGACTACACTAAGCTAGACTAAGTTGTCAGCTAGAAGCAATGTCTAAGATACTATTTACGTCGGCATTAAAATATGTTCTATTTCAATGTCTACAGCTGCAGCTGCTTGGTTTGATGTAATAGATATATCATATTTTTATTTTATAACTTCTGTAACTTTACAAACTATTATATATATATCATATGAAAGAGAAATTCAAAACTGGATGATAGAATGTCTGATCCTAATTGTGACTACACCAAAAAGAGAAGGAATATATTACAGACTGTATGCAATAAAAAGGAAAATTTAAAGAATATGACTGCTGCGAATATATATATATATCAAGAAATGATGCCCGCAGAATGAAATCAGCCGTGGCAACAGTTTTCTCTTTTCTCTACGGCTGTTTCCCTGCGCAAAAATTTCATTAATAGAGTGCACATGACTTTCTCTCATCAATGGTACCATAAGTGCAGGGTGCAATGTTTAAAATATTGTATTAAAAGCAGAAATATTTACAGCAGAGCGTTTTGTATAACATTACATTAAGTTGATTTGGGTAAGGAGAGAAAAGTAACCACTCGAACACTTGTTTAAAGAGAAACAATATAGAGGCTAAAACTAAAAAAAAAAAAAATATTAAAAAGGGACTTTCTTATTATCGATTGCCATTTCTTTTTTTATTTAGTGATTGGATTTCTAAATAAACTTCGTGTGAGAGATTTAATGGTTGATCAGATAACTTTCGGAATATCTATCACTACCTCAAGGGGAAGGAAAAGAGATAGAAATTGAATGATTCTTTCCTTCTGTGAAACAATTCTGTATCGAACACATTTAATAATTTTACATTTTTGCCCTTCAAATCCATGCCCTTTTCCATAAAGGTTTATTTGAATTTTCTACATGAAATAGTGATAGGTATTCGAAATTGCGCCCGATTTACGATTACACATGTCTCAAGAATGAAATACTTTACTTACTAATCCATTATTAAATAAAGCAAAAATTGTCTGTGGAAAATAGGAAAGATCTGATTTAGATGAAGTCGTAAGTAAAGAACTAATAAAAATATCATGAATAATACTGGCGGTAGTTCCACTGCTGTGGGAGGAGGGTAAAATATTGTAGCTACACTGCGTAGCTGTTATTCACAATGTCTTTTGTGGTCTTTACAACAACAACAGCAACAGCAATAATAATAATAATGTGCCTGGTGCAGCCTTATCAGACGGATAGTCATGGTGGGATACTGGGGTTCGTATATTTTACCCCAGTGTCACTTTTATGGCATGCACTGCTTTCTCAGTCGATAATAATAATAATAATCATAATAATAATAATAACAACCACAATATCATGTATGTATGTATAATGTATGTATGTATGTATGTATGTAGGTATATATATATATATATATATATATATATATATATATATATATATATATATATATACATATACACATATATGTACATATATATATACTTAGGCAAGTGTCTTCTACTATAAGCTCTGGCCGACCAAAGCCTTGTGAGTAGATTTGGTAGACGGAAACTGAAAGAAGTCTATCGTATGCACACACATGCACACACCCGCCCATATATATGTATATATTTGTGTGTGTGTCTATGTCTGTCCCTAAACCATCGCTTGACAACCGATGTTGGTGCGTTTACGTCCCCACAGCTTAACAGTTCGTCAAATGAGACCGATAGAATATATACTAGTCTTACGAAGGATAAGTCCTGGGTTCGATTTGTTCGACTTAAGGCAGTACTCCAGCATGGCCGCAGTCAAATAATTGAAGCATGTAAAAGAATAAAAGAATAAAAGTATATAGTGGTGTGTTTGAAGTGATGTACAGGTATTGTATATTAAGAGAAAGGAGGCAGTCAGAATTTTGGATAATTCTTTATTTTCAACGCTTTTATGTATTCAGACATATAATAAGCACATACAC
>NC_068992.1:17914869-17917094 GCF_001194135.2 Octopus bimaculoides
TACACACACACGCGCACACACATACACACACACACGAACACACACACACACGCACACACACACACACACATTCGGTTAACAAGTGACGGAAGATGGAAGATACGAGAATTTTTAGTAATCACTACAGTTGTTTCAACCAATCTAGCATCGATCCTTAACGGGTAAGATACTTAACGACTGTTTCAGGAGCATCCGACGGTGCAGATATGTTCTTTCGGGTGATAAATAGATACGACTCGTTAAAATAACAATTCCACCAAAGGCGGTGCCACAGCATGGCCGCAGTTTAATGATTGAAATAAGTAAAACATAAAAGATTAAAAAATATAGTGAGTAGCTTATTATAGCATAATATAAACAAATATCCAGAGAATAAGCCAACAAGGATGGTTAATGGGTGAAGGCGGAAAGTAGAATCAGAGAAAATTGAGGCTTATATACGTGGCAGAGGTACAAAAGTACCAAGGCTGAAGATAAGACACTGTTCCTTTGTGTGTGGTTGTGAATAATATGATTTTAGACAAGAATGCATTTGATACTATATCTTATAGACATATATAACACATTGCATGTTAACTTTGAAAAAAAAACATTTCTTAAAATTACAAGTAAAGTTTATTGAAATAAAATTTTCCTCTCAAATTTGTGTGAATAATTTGATAAGCATTTTTACAAATTTATGCTCTCTAATCCTAGATGTAACAATTTTCTCTTTTAATGCCCACAGCTCTATCAGAGCATATACGTGTAATATATGTATATCTGTATCAATTTCATTGTGTCTAATACGCTATATCTATGTCTGCCTAGTTTTTTTTTGGTAAAAAACAAAAAAAAAACGAAGGTTAATAGACAGGCATAAACACTCACACATATAAATACACACATGCATGCACAAACACATAAATACATACCATACATCTATATGCACATACGTACACACAGCCAAACTCATACACATATACACATATGCACAGACATACACACACACGCACACACACATATATCGTTCGAGTTGGAATTGTTTCCATGAAATATATCCTAAAGGCAATTCATATTTTTTGAAGTTATATATGTTTTAACCCAATCCTTGCATAATCGAGTTTTTGTGTTTATCCAGATTTTCTTCTTTATGTTACATTGAATCTAGTCCAAGCCTGCGTTTGCGTATTGGCCTCAGGCACTTTGTAATTTAATTTTTTTAAAAATTTTTACAAAACTCACCTCTGTTGTTCATAAATATTGAAAATGGGAAAAATGTTACCAGAATCTTCTGGTTGATACTTAAAGTACATTTTCTCCTCTGAAGAAATACAGCAGCTTTTATTGTTACTGTTTCCGATGTATAGTCCAGAGGGGAGCCCTCACAGAGCGCAATTACACCTATGAATAAAAACGTTCCAGGCGTACCCTTCCCGTCATATTTCGTCAGCTAGTATATCATAGATTACATTATACAATGTGTCCTTCGTTTCTTTTTACTGCGAGAAGGTGTGGTTTTTAGCAGGTCGAGCGGATATGGGAGATATCGTTTCATTTAGAAGTGAGGTTTTAGAATTCTTCGATGCAATTCAATACAGACTTTGATGCAGAGGTTTTTGAGATTCTCTTTGCTTGAGATATTCGGCTTTTATTTGTTGCTATTTTATTATTCCACGCGTGCTTTTATCTCGTAGAAGTATAATCAAAGGGGTTCAAATAATGCCCTCCCCACTTGTATATATATGAAGGGCAACCTTATTGAAAGTGTACCTCATATATCTAAAACTGTAGGGAGTGACATTTAGTTGCTATTTCTAGTAGGTCGAGTGACTACATGATCCCCGCCTCATTAACTGTTGACGTTTTAGGAGGTAATAGCTGCAGAGTGTTTCAATCCACACTCTCAGTAGTAGGCCAATTTATGTGTCTTTATGTGGTCGGGCGCCTTGCTTGAAATAGCACTCACATCTCCTGCAAGCATAAACCTTACCAGTTTACATAGGAGTTTTGAATGAGATACTATAGCTTACGGTACATTAGGCCGGTTACAAGTAATAGGTGATGCAAATGAATACATCGGTTATTAATTCATCGAGTATTTCAGATAAACTATAGTAGAAGACACTTGCCCAAGGTGCCACACGGTGAGACTGAACCCGGAACCATGTGGTTGGGAAACAAGCTTCTTACCACACAACCACTCCTATGCATATATATGTATATATCTTTATATATATATATAT
>NC_068992.1:17917559-17925423 GCF_001194135.2 Octopus bimaculoides
ATTATATGAACATTTTGTGTCCTTTTCTTATTCCGTGATTCCAAATTCAAGCATTATTCTATTTATTTAGCGAAGTTTGGAATGTAATCTCGGACATGTTTAGGTCTAATTAAACATCAACAGCGAAGTATAAAATTCACCCTATAAAGGAATTAGTACGAACAAATTGAAAGAACATTTTCTTCTTAATGTGCTACCATTTAATATAAGGCAGTTAATTTCTTTAAAAAAAACCCCTCTAAAACACAGTAATTTTTGAAGTTCAGGGATTATAGAAGTTATCAAGAAGCATAACGTAAAGAGCAAATTTGATTATTCGTGATGAATTTAATGTTATCTGTTCATACATATAAATTGAATTACGATGCATTTCTTATATGGATTCCACGTTGTCAGCGATAAAAATAAGCCACTTCTTGCAAGATATTTATATCTGTAGTTTGTATTCGACTATGACTTGGTAACATATACTCTGCTTCCGCTAAATATTTCAGGTCCTTTGGTACTCCAAAGCGGTCATAGACTTCACGGCCATCCCAACCCTTAGCCCCACGGGAAATCGAGCATGTGACAGCTGGAGGGAGAATCTGGGTGTACAAGCTGCAGGTTGGTGCCCAATGAAGCGCACAGCTCGAGGACACAACGTGCCGTCTGGTCCGAGGATAGAACTCGTGACCTTTCCGCTGTGATCTAAAGATATTAAATATTAAGTCATGTGCCTTGCATGACTTAATACACACACACACACACACACATATTCTTTCACTTGTTTCAGTTATTTGACTACGGCCATGATGGAGCTCCACCTTGAATTCTTTAGTCAAACAAATCGACCTCAGCACTTTTCTTTTTAAGCCTAGTACTTATTCTATCAGCCTCTTTTGCTGAACCGTTAGCTTACGGGGACGTAAACATACCAACACCGATTATCAAGCGGTAATGGTGAGCCAAGCACAGATACAAAGACACACACACACACTCACACACACGCATATATATTCGACGAGTTTCTTTCAATTTCTGTCTACCAAATCCACTCACAAGGCTTTGGTTGGCTCGAGGATATGGTAGAACCCGGAACCATGTGGTTGGGAAGCAAGCTCCTTGCCACACAGCTACGCCTGTGCCTGTAAAAGTATGTTATGGAGATGCCGGGGATCGAACCCGGGGCTTTCCACTATATATATATATATATATATATATATATATATATATATATATATAATACAGAATGGGACAAAACATCCAGATAAAGGATACAAAAAAAACACGGACAGGTCATTCGGAGTTTTCTTTCCTCAGTCGAGATCCAGATTATCCTTGCAATTTCGGCTTGTTATTCTCGATATTGCTCCAATCTGGCTAGTCCCAAGAAAAAACTAAGCTAAGAGCATTAGAATCCTTGGAAGAAAGCAGCGAATGTATACAAAAACAAGGAGGGCAAAAAAAATCGAGCAATGTTACACAAATACAATAAAAATAATAACAGGACATAACAACAGATGTCTTTCGACTAAGGACGAATTAAATTAAGCTGGCGTGTGTGGAAATAAAGCCTTATAAACACACACACGCACACATGCGCATATATATGACCGGTGCGGCCGGTTGAGTTGTATTTACTCCAGTCAGGTTTCATAGAACAACTCTATGATCAAATGCGTGCCAGTTTTTATTATTCCGCCTGTTATTTTGATGATCCAGTGATGTTCCAGTGATACATAATCTAATGTATTCTCTCTTTTTGAGACGTTTGTGATTTGAGGAAGATCATGCATTACCCTCTTGTAACAGAACAAGTGCAATGCATGAGGTTACTTTCTCAGGAATATTAGCTGCTTAAAAGAAGTGAAACGACGAAAGTTATGCACAGAATAAATGTCACTTCCATCTATCTATCTCTCTTTCCCTATCTATCTATCTATCTATCTATCTATCTATCTATCTATCTATCTATCTATCTATCTTTCTAACTGTCTGTTTATCTGCTTTACATTATTTACTATATAAACTTCTAAACGACTTGAGTAATTTTTCTCTCTATATGATATTCTTTGTTTTTTTTACGATTTAACTAAAAATTGAAAGGGAATTACTGCCATCTAAGAAAGAAGTAAATAATTTGTAAAACTGATTATTTCTTAAGAGAATTAGATGTCTAATCGAAATGAAATGACTTTAAGTGCGAATCGAAACCGTACCGCTAATTCTAATCTCTTGCATATGTTGTAGACATAAATTGCAGATTATAAGCCTATGATTTTCAAAGGCAGTTGTAACTTTATAATAATGTCGATTAAGAAACGCCATTGTTTAGTGGCAGATTTTATAAAAGAGAGATATTGTATGGAATAACTAAGTCGCCATCATCCCTGATAGAATTTTTCGATTTCCCTGCAAATTGCCTATAATAAAGATGTGTCAATATGTGCTTGACCCCAGCTGAATATTGTCCACGTGTCTCATTTCTCATTTCAAAGAAACTTTTGTTAAGGAGAGAGAATAATCAATTACGTATTAGCAGTATAGAATTGGAGAAAGTGTGTTTATGTTAATATTTTTTTTTCTGTCTTTTTTCATCTTACCAATATGATGCTAATTTATATCAATTCAATTGTAAAATGTTACAAATTTTTTGATACAGTTAGACAAGGAAGTTTTCTTTCTTTTTAAATCATAATTAAATGAATAAAATAGAATGATATAAAATAAAATAATAGAAAAACAACTTAGTTAAGGTTTTTAGATTTCATTATATAATTGTTCGTTTCTGAAGTCTATTTTCTCTAATTTCGGATAGCCGTGAGATCAAGTACATGAAATCGTATTTTTCTTTTGAAAAGAATTCTTAGTCTTCGTCTGTGTCACCAAATGTCGTCAGTAATCAAAGTTGAGCACATCAAACACTTTCGTAAAGCCAATCACATTTATTTAATGAAATACGAATTGTATTTACGTCTCTTCCTGCAGCACTTCAATTCTGTTATGTCGAATTTCTTTTATTCCTGCGAGCCAGGGCTTCTAAAGTAAAGTTTTTGTTACTCTCATCATTCATAATAAGCTTTGATGCCCACTCTCATATATTATTGTATTTAAATTTATATATAAATTTAGTGATTCTTTTGGCACTAATCAGGCAATTTCAGACAAGGCTGTGGTTGACTGGGAAGCGTAATAAGACCAAAAGAGGCCCGGAGTTATCGCCCATACATGAAAAAATATATTAGTCGTTGAGCTTATTGTTTTCTTCTCACTTCAGAAGTACTATCAATTAAATTAATTCTTTTCTTTTTCTGAGTATGACGACCATAACTTCACTATTATTTCACTGTTGATGGCGTCTTAGATAAATTTACTTCTGGTATAAATGCTAACCGACGTAATGTATTGTACATCGGTATTCTAATTAGAAGTACTTATACATACTAATTAAATACAGTTTGACAATCTAGGGAGACAATTTCGAGCATATGTTAATCATATTAGACTTCGTTTACATACTTGTCGAAATATCGATCAGTAAATAGCGGTTAAATATTCCACACGAATATGCGATTAAAAGAGATGACGAGGTAATGGTAGGATATAGAGTTGAAATATTCCCCTATAAATGTTATCGACGTATGGGAATCCAAATGGCTTGAAGTGTGTTAGCTGCATTTTATAACGTAGGGGTTTTGTAATTAATGATTTGCTTCCTGTTACCAGCATTTATGTTGCAGCTTGTATATGTACATCATATTATCATCAATCGTCAAGATCCCTGGAGTAATGCAGCTAGGCGTTGGGATGTCCCACTAGATGCTTTCGTAGTCAACCGTCGCCATTAGTCTCTTTTCTCCGTCAGCAATAGCAGGGTCGCTGTGTTGTGACTTTTCCAGTCCTTGATGTTGTCAAACCAGGAGTTTCTCTGCCTGTTTCACTTTCGCCATCCCTCAACTGTGCTCTGCAGAATGGTTATGGTCAAGGTGCTGTAGCGGGATGTATGACCATATCAGGCAAGCTTTCTTAATTTTACCTGCTCAAATAGTGGTTCCCATCTGGCAGCGTAATTGTTGGCTTGCTGCCTGACAAAGCTCATCTTTACCTTTCATTCTATAGGGGTCGATTAAGTAACAATTGAGCAGTCGGATCGATGTAAGCAACTTAACTATTTCTCCGAAATTGCTGGCCTTGTGTCAAAAGTTATAATCAATTAAAGAGAAGTGAAGCGGTGAGCTGGAGGAGTCTTTAGCAGAAGATGCTTAGTGACATTTCGTCCGTTTCACGTTCTGAGTTCAAATTTCATCGAAGTCAACTTTGCCTTTCATTCTTTCGGAATCGATGAAATAAGTACCAGTTGTACACTGGTCTCAATGCAATCCACTGACCCTCTTTCCCGAAGATACTTGCCTTCTGCCAAAATTCGAAGCCAATATTTTAAAGAGAATATAACCAATCAAAGTAACTACGAATCCTATGCGGCACAGTTATTCGTAATCTGTCCTGGCAACCTCAATTCGATAACATAGCAAAACTGCGTACCAAAATGCTTCCTTCTTTAATAACAGAACCCAGCTGAAGCGAAACCCACAATAAAATACAAAGTGTTTAAAGTGTTACCTTGGGGGAAGCGTGGTTATATTAGTATTTACATTTCTTATATTTTCTAATTTTCGAATAATTCTTTCACTTTGAGACAGCTTTGCTGTTACGCGTAAAAGTGTACGAGAGGTTGTTAACCAAAAGAAAACCACCTAACAAATTACTGAGTACTTCTGTACCAAACTCGATTCCGAACTGTAGCTAAAACAATCTGTGTTTTCATTTTGCCCCTTTCAGAGCTACACTAGCGTCCTCCATTCTTGAGGAGAATATATCTGCAAATCTCCAACACTAAATCCCACTCGCTACACTCACCTCTTCGTCTCATCACTCAGACTGCGTCACTCCGAACACTTTCAATTAGCATTACACCAAACGTTCCATCTCGGGTATAGAATCACTGAAATTCCCTGTTTGCTCTCGGGTTTTTCTACAGTAGCAGACTAGCAGATGTCCGATAGAAATAACATCTGCTTTAATCTCAAAATTTCCGTGAGGTCTACAATCGACACGTGCTCTGAATAATACTGTAAATAAAAAGAAACGAGAAAATGTTCGAACAAGTACTGTGAATTTGATAAGTCTTTTCTTGATATCATGCAATGGGTATTTGCCATGGAGAAGTCCTGTCTGTGTTTTAATGGTTGTCTCACAATGATGTGTGGAGGCACAATGGCCCAGTGGTTAGGGCAGCGGACTCGCAGTCATAGGATCGCGGTTTCGATTCCCAGACCGGGCGTTGTGAGTGTTTATTGAGCGAAAACACCTAAAGCTCCACGACGCTCCGGCAGGGGATGGTGGCGAACCCTGCTGTACTCTTTCACCACAACTTTCTCTCACTCTTACTTCCTGTTTCTGTTGAGCCTGTAATTCAAAGGGTCAGCCTTGTCACACTGTGTCATGCTGAATATCCCCGAGAACTACGTTAAGGGTACACGTGTCTGTGGAGTGCTCAGCCACTTGCACGTTAATTTCACGAGCAGGCTGTTCCGTTGATCTGATCAACTGGAACCCTCGACGTCGTAAGCGACGGAGTGCCAACAACAACAACAACAACAACATAATGATGTAAAATATCTAATATGAATATTGGTACTCACCTATGCTTGTTCCAGAATTTTAGAAGATGTGGGTACTTGCTCATACTTGTCCATGCACGTTTCGGAATCTTCAAGATCATGGGTCCTCGCCCATGCTTGTTACGGAGTTTTGCTTGGACGTGGTTACTCGCCCTTATTTGTGCCAGTCATAGTTACTTGCGTTTAAAATATCTCCCATAATTAAGAGACATCCTGCACTTCATTAAAATGGAGTTTTCAATGTTAATTCGTATAACTCCAATCACATTCGTTGAAATAATCAGAAAAGCAGACTTAGTTCATAAGAGCAGAGTTCATTGAATGAAAGAAGAAGAAAAAAACATATCTGAACAACTGTAAAATCTTTTAAAGTGTAAAGCAGAATGAAATCTAATGATGTCTGCTGATGCTCCTACTATTAATTACTGTGTGTTAGTGTCTGGCTTTTCACATAATTACATCAGAGAAGAATGACATCGTGTGGTCGTAACTTTGGATTCTCAAGCAGCTGTCATTGCACACAAACTTACACACGTACGTACATGCACACACATGCATTTATGCTATGTGTGTGTATATATGTATATATACATACATATATATTCATATACATATATATTTGAACACACACACATACACACATATATACATACACATACATATAAGCATGTGTGTATATGGTATATGTATATATGCATCCACACATATATACATGCATATATACATACGGATTGACCAACTCATTAAAGCGTTGGATAGAAAATCTTGTGGTCTCTGTTCCATGGAACTGAATTTGTTAGTTCGAATCCTATCAACATTACGTAGCGGTTACGAAAGCATACAGCTAGTAAAACTCGACTTCAATAGATTTCCACAAGTCAAGGACGTTGCGTTACATTCCAAGAGCACATTATTACTAATAACTGATAAAGACAAATTGACAGTGGCTCAATAGTATAGCGTAGAGGAATACTGGTCACATGTGTCTCATGACAAAAGAAACGACCTAAACTGTATTTGAAGTATTTCAACATAAAATGGTATCCTATGACAACAGACCAACGAGGAGGGTCCCAGCTGATACGATCGTGAAATTAATGTGCAAGTGGTTGAGCATTCTGCAGACACGTGTACCCATAACGCAGTTTTCAGGGAGATTCAGCGTAGCACAGAGTGTGACAACGCTGGCCCTTTCAAGTACTGATACTACTCATTTTTGCCAGCTGAGTGGACTGGAGCAACGTGAAAATAAAGTGCCTTGCTCAATGACACAATGCGTCGCCGGGAATTGAACTAACGACCTTATGATCGTGAGCCAAATGCCCTAACCATTAAGCCACGCGCCTTCACAACTTAATGTTCATACACATTGCATTTCGCACAAACAATTCTCTCGAACCTCAAACCGGGATAGATATATGTATTGGTTATATATGAACACGTGACTTATAATTATGCCAAATACTTCTGATTTTACGACACCTTTAGCTGATTTGTTGGCTTTCTACACTCTGCTTCATTTATTTCCTTTATTCCTGCGAGCCAGGGCTTCTAAAG
The DNA here is from genome assembly GCF_001194135.2 of Octopus bimaculoides. Lineage (NCBI taxonomy): Eukaryota > Metazoa > Mollusca > Cephalopoda > Octopoda > Octopodidae > Octopus > Octopus bimaculoides. Next base: position 17,924,780 of record NC_068992.1, read on the forward strand.
TAGAGTTTTTGTTACTCTCATCATGAATAATAAGCTTTGATGCCCACTCTCATATATTAGATCTTCAACATGGGAAAGGAAGAGTGCATCTGTTGTTCTTTATAGATACAAGATCTTCAACATGGGAAATTAAGGGAGCGTTTGTTGTTCTTTATAGATACAAGATCTCCTACATAGGAAATAAAGAGCGTGTCCGCTGTTCTTTATAGATGCAAGATCTCCTACATGGGAAATAAAGGTTGCGTCTGCTGTTCTTTATAGATGCTACGTCATCTGCATGGTGTGGGAAATATTCCCTCACCATTGCTCAAATGATATAGGCGTCACCGTTAAGATACAGCCAAGTCTTGGGCTCCTTGATATCCGCCCGCAACATACACCACACACGCATCTCATAACGACAATACGGCAGAATTATCTCCCCTCAATTGGCCCCGTTCTAGTTAATGTTACACCAAAACACATCAAAGCAGAAACAAACCCCCATGCAATTCAAGAAGCCTTTGGACAAATTCCTTCAAGAAATTCGAGACAAACTTACTACACTCAGACATGTCTCAATAAACAGTAACTCTCTACTTCAGTGGCCCCTGATTTGAATGACTTCGCCAGGTGGTGCTATATATATATATATATATATATAT
>NC_068992.1:17926140-17927009 GCF_001194135.2 Octopus bimaculoides
ATAAATAATATATATATATACGTCTACATATACATATATATCTACATATACATATATAGCTACATATATATGCATAAGACAGGAAAGAAAAGAATACTAAAGTGAAGGACTCCGATTAATGTTAATAGTTTTATCCATCCTCTAATCATGGATTTAGTTTAACCATCTAAATAAAAAAAATATTTATCTGAAGTTTATCTCGTATTAGCTGACATTGGTGTATAGATCTGATCAAATAGTTTTGTCGTATAAAAGATCAATTTCCTCGATTGATGAAGATATAACCATCTTTTGTATGTTCTTAGCCTTCTTTTCATTGAATATAACGTATCCTTGCAGTAGCGAGAGAATAATAAATAAAAATGTTAAAAAAACTACAGAACACGAAAGATAATCCGTTTCATTCGTTTAATATTTGCAATATAATCACATTAACATTGTTCACTATAACGATATCGGCGATGCTGATGATAATGATGAAAATATCGAAGGCTATGATGACGATGAGATGGCCGTGGAGAACACCATAGAGCGGACAAGAACGTCGAAGATAAGGGATGTTGCTAATAACAACCACGATGAAAGCAAAAACAATGATAACGATGATGATAATGATAGTGATGATGAGGATGATGATGAAGATGATGATGATGGTGACATAATCGCATATGCATCTATTTCCAGAGATACATGATATTTACCATTAATGAGTATATAATCGGACGGACAATTGATCCTATTAACTCAGTCTTCAGCGTTATCTCCCCTTTCATTTAATTGCAAGCTGCTATGGCCATAAAACGTTTATCGTTGATCAATGTTACTGATCCAAATATAGGATACGCTTTCTCCTCACCACTCATACGTAT
>NC_068992.1:17927750-17928764 GCF_001194135.2 Octopus bimaculoides
TATATATATATATATATACTACTACTACTACTACTACTACAAGTAGTAGTAGTCTGACAATTTACTAGTAAGAGATTATAAAACGTTTCGTCTTCAATAATTCGCTCATAGCAATATATTTTTTCTACTCTAGGCACAAGGCCCAAAAGTTTGGGGGAGGAGGCCAGTCAATTCGATTGAACCCAGTATACAACTGATACTTAATTTATCGACCTCGAAAGGATGAAAGGTAAGGTCGACCTCGGCGGAATTTGATCTCAGAACGTATAGACAGACGAAATACCACTAAGCAATTCACCCGGCGTGCTAAAGTTTCTTATTTCTTTACTGTCCACGAGGGGTTACACACAGAGAGGACAAATAAGGTGAGACAAACGGATTAAGTCGATTATATAGACCCCAGTTCGTAACTGGTATTTATTTAATCGACCCCAAAAAGATGAAAGGCAAAGTCGCCCTCGGCGGAATTTGAACTTGGAGCGTAGCAGCAGACCAAATACCGCTAATCATTTCGCCCAGTGAGCTAACGTTTCTGCCAACTCGCCACCCTACTACTTCTACTACTACTACTACTACTACTACTACTACTACTACTATTACTACTCTACTACTACTGACAATGTACTAGTACGTGATTATAAAACGTTTCGTCTTTAATAGTACGCTCATAGCAATATATTTTAACAATATATATCATATAATAGAATTATAGCAATCATTATGTTAGCAATTGAGCTAAATAATACGTGTCAACGAAACAATACTCTTACTAATTATGTAGTTAACTACAAGTCTGAATTGTGTATATTAAACACGATTGATTGCTCACATATACGCCAATATGTACATACTTCGTCACTGCAAAGAAAACTGTATCCATTGTTCAGAGATAACTCTAGTTCACTAATATGTGACTTGGACTGATCGAACAATGTGTCGTTCGTATCTCATCTCCTGTTGGTATAATATAATTTGAATTCCACTGGTATTTCCCAAAACACACACACACACACA
>NC_068992.1:17929162-17931662 GCF_001194135.2 Octopus bimaculoides
ATACTATATATTATTTACTATTTATTGTGAAATATAACGTGTCTTGAATGGCACAGGAATGAAGAGTGGACTGTAATAACTGTTATAATTCAATTATTCATAGTCTGATAGGATATAATATTTCCGAATATAAAAATTCCTTCTTCAGATATTGCTAGGAATTGATTGAGCCACTGTTATAATCGGTTTTCCAACGGTTACAATACTCTCCTATTACTATCTAGCAACATCTGATGTATGTATGTATGGGAAGGCTTTTCACAGAGTTTCTGTCTACCAATTTCCATTGCTAGGCTTTGATGGGAAGAGCTCTAGATTAGACGACACCTGCTCAAGTTACCGCACAGTGGGACCGAACCCAAAATCGTGTGGTTGCAAAGGAGGCTTCTTAATCGTACAGCCATGCATACGTCATGTCTCTGACCATGTCTACGTATCACTGCAAAATATAAGATAGGAAATATTAACATTCACATCCGTATATGTGACATCGTATCGATGAAGCCGGCTTTACTAAACAATTACACACACAGTAGTTGACGAAATGTTATATAAAACAGCTCAAACAGTGCAATGCAGTTATGTCGTGAGAAAGAAGAGATGATAAGCGTTTAAATATGGATATCTATCTTTCACTAGTTAACTCATATTTCTCCGATGTAGGTTTCTGCTCTAAACCTCACGTTTCTATTTCGTTTCATGTCATAAAAATATATTCTATTGTTTGAAGTGTTAGTATCATATTTGCTGATGCGGACTACAAAGGCTTTTGTAGTATACTACTGTGTTCCTATAAAACTTATATAGCACACTGTTTATGTCTTACCTCTAACGATATATTTAGGTTGTAATAACTGAAAACGTTGTGTTTACTAGTTCTTTCTCTATAGAAATATATCACTAAACATAATGTTTAGTTCTCTATTTTACATGTATCTGTTTTTTTGTTTTTTTTTTACCGGTTTTTACTTGGGAATATTTCAGTAACAGCAAGGAAGCGATGTAGTAGAATCGTTAACTCCCCGGGAAAAAATTCTTAGCGGTGTTTCTTCCGACTATTCGTTTTTGACTTTCATTCTTTCAGGGTCGATAAAATAAGTAGCAGTTGAACACTGGGGTCGATGTAATCGACATATCCCCTTCTCTGAAAATGCTAGCCTTGTGCCAAAATTTGAAATCAATATTTCTGTAATCGCAATATAATAGCCTATGTCTTGAGGGTGTGCTACAGGCATTTGTGAATATATTTGATAATTTAATAAAACAAGTCAAATCTAGCAAAAGCCAAATGTATTTTAATAGACATTTGCATTTTCGATAAACTTTCAAACTTGCCTTCAAGCATCAATGTGACACCGGAAATTTTGACAAAATTGTTATTTTTCATTTCGGAAATCAACTGGAAAAAGGACGCCTTTATCGAAAGTGTGGTATTGTGAGGATGTTGATTAGTTTCCCTTTCTGTAATGCTTCAAATGCAGTTGACCAAATCAGGTTAGAGGACGAATGTTTGGTATTACATAATAGTAAATATTATCTGATATTTCCTTTTGGGTTAAGTAGACTTTGTGAGAAGGTACTGAATCTTGTTGAATCACATATGGCCTTTTACCACGAATTCCCTCCGTCCAGAATTTAAGAACAGTCTTGAGTACCTCAACGTATCCAGCAGCTTTAATTCTAGAACGTAACAACGGGCGAAATACCGCTAAGCATTTCGTCCAGCGTGCTAACGTTTCTGCCAGCCTGCCGCCTTCCAGCAATAAAGAATAAGCTAGCAATAAGAATAAAATGTTACCTTGGTAATATTTTACCAGTAATACTTGCTCATATATTCCCTGTTCATCTACTTGATTGGATATTCCTTGGTCAGTCATATTTTTCTTTTTTTCCAAAGACTTCTTCAGATATCTCGCCTCTCCAGTTATCTCGCTTATCATGGTTGAAAATAAAAGAAAGTAATAGAAAACATAATAAGAACGCTAGAGTAAATAGCTATATATTCCACAGCTTCGTGTTATAGGAATCGAATAATGCTGTCAGGATCGTGTCTATTTTCATTCTGAATTTTTTTTCCTTTTCCTTTGCCGCTCTGTAGGAGTAAGAGCGTTAAGAGAAATGACTGGGTTAAAGATATTGCCAGTATATTACTTTAGTTGTCATTCATTACAAGAAAAATAAGCAACCCGCCGTGCCACATATGTTCACCGTCGGATTTCCGGCCCTCACATTTATATAAAAACCGGCAATCGATACGTTTCAACGTCCATCTGGCTTCTTTCTTCTTTCTTCTCTCTTGATTTGCATAGACATTCATACATACATACATACGTACGTACATACATACATAAATACATACATACATACACATATACACGCACACATACATACATAGAAACATAGATACGTACATACACACACATTAAACACACACAAGACGCTCATATATATAGGTATATATATGTATAAATTTCTCTCTCTATAAATATATACATATATA
>NC_068992.1:17934162-17937381 GCF_001194135.2 Octopus bimaculoides
TTGTTGTTGTTGTTGTTGTTGTTAAATGTTACTATTGATGTTATTATTATTGTTCCTTTTTCTTGGCTGCTTCTGGTGTTACTGCTTCTGTTATTTCAGCAATGGTATCGGCAGCAGTGGAGCCCTAATTCCTCTTTTCTGTTTCGGTTTTGTGGCCAGAAAATATTTCTTCCTCTCTCTTCACAAATCTGATGCTTTGCAGAATTTATAAAATCGATATTTATATAAAATCAATATTTATTTTAGTTATAGAATAAAAAAAAATGCACTTGATCTTTTACTGTAAATAATAGAGTGAACTTCATGTGTTTACCTCTGTAAAGGAGTGGAATTTTATATTTTCAGATTTTCTCATCATCATCATCATCAGAGGGAGAGAGAGAGAGAGAGAGAGAGAGAGAGAGAGAGAGAGAGAGAGAGAGAGAGAGAGAGAGAGAGAGAGAGAGAGAGAGAGAGAGAGAGAGAGAGAGAGAAAGAGAGATAGAGAGATAGAGAGAGAATATTCCTTCCTCGTTCCTTTTTTTCTCTCTTTCACAGACGAAGAGACGGGCCCAAAGCATTTCACTTCACGTATCCTCACAATATGCGAATTTACCCAAACATTCCACTGTATAACATTTTTGTCGGTCTAGTCCACCAACAGCCTCCTAAATCCCTGATGTTTTGAAACCTCAGACATACACATTTGGTAGAAATGTGAACTAAATTTTCAGAAAAAATACAACTTTGTCGACTTCCATAATATTCTACCGTTTACGGGATACGATCGGTTGACTACTTCACTGATAATTCGGTACTCTACAATAATCCGCAATGAAAATGCATGTCTGTATTGGACTACATTCGTGATTAGGTTAGGGGTTAGTAGAGTTTATTGTTTTATGGCGCTATTGTCAAATCTACGACTGTGACATTTGTCTTTGGTTCCATATGTAGTAAGTAGGAAAGAATTTGCGAGTAACGTATTGGTGTCTAGTGGAATCAATACTATTGTAGATAAGTATAGACGCTAGCAGAAAGGTTATACAGTCTGAGTCCAACCAAATAAATCGTCAAGCTTACGGTAAATGTCTTAACATTTTAAAACAGCTTAAAACCTGTGAAACATTATGTAAATAGACATTACTTTAAAAACATATTTTCTAGATTATTAGTTGACATTTAGAAAATTTGTACGTCCCTCGTAACTTCTAGTCGATGAGCAAATTCAATGCAATGCCCACTCTCTGACAAAGGTGCAATCTATCAAATGCTACTTTCAACCTTTAGAATCTTTCTCCAGTTCATTGATTCAAGAGCCACGTCACTATCTGTAAGAAAATACCCATACATATTGAAATCATAAAACTTTCAACTATGAACTTAAAATCATGGCGATATTTTATTGTAAAACTGATATGCAGCTAAAACGAAGATCAGCTAAATTAACCTTTCTATGAATAATTCTGGAAACGAACCTAGAATTTTCTGAATCAGGATTCATTTGAGATTTTCCATTCACTTTATTTCGTACATATTTTATTAGGAACATTAACCCTCTTCCATGAACCTGGTTATATCGATTAAAGTTTACTGGTCTGTAATCGCTGTAAATTTATTTGAGTGAAATATAATAAGAGTAAAATTGGGCTGACATACGAATGGAAATTTAATTTAATGTAAAGATGGCGTATTTTACCGTAGAGCAATAATTGAGACTCCATGTGAAATATATTTACATAACAATAAGGAATTTCAAAAGAGATGGAATTACAAACCATGTAATATTGAAGTTTTGAATAATATCTTCACTCTGCATTTGGTTTGTAGAAACCCAATTCATTCACACATACAAACATATATGACACTATATGAAAAATGTCAGCGGTTGATACTAAATGGACAATTACATGAAACTCTGAGTAACGAGTAACGGAATATTGTTAGCTGATACTAATGATATACTCTGCCTAAGATATTGATTTCCTTTTATTCTAACCGTTGGATTAAAGATTGCTTAATATTTACAAACAAACAATACCTATATATATATATACTTCTTTGTATGCCAGTTCGCTGCGGCATAGCACCTGGGGAGACGATTTCCTCATTATACTGGATGTTAAAAGAGAGGTCGAGGTAAAACAGTATAGAGAGACAAATCATTAATCGGGGATATCACTAGTCATCAGTCGGAATGAGAGGCGACTGAGTTAAGTAATTCCACGATTAAAGATTTAAAGGACTAAAGAAGTCATAGAGTTAAGTTGTTTTATAAAGTACGTAGATGGTTTTATATATGAATGCTTTAATCCAGCAGGTGTTTGCGTGTGTGCGTGTGTGTGTGTGTGTATGCAAATTTGTGTACTTATTTAATCAAGTAAAATGAATTCTAGTTATATCAAGGAGATTCTAGTACCATTTTTTAGGCAATATAATGTAAAATATTTATTTCTTTATTACACACAGGGGGCTAAACATAGGGGGGGGAGACGAACGAGGACAGACAAAGGGATTAAGTCGATTACATTTACCCCAGTGCGTAACTGGTACTTATTTAATCAGCCCCCAAAGGATGAAATGCGAAGTCGACCTCAGCAGAATTTGAACTCAGAACGTAAGGACAGACGAAATACCGCTAAGCATTTCGCTCGGCGTGCTAACGTTTCTGCCAGCTCGCCGCCCTAATATAATGTCAGATATTGTCACATAATTGTATTGATGTTCTGCATTTTCCATTCTGGCAACTGCAGTATTTTTCGAACTTGATTCAATGAACTTGGTTACGTCACCTCTGATCCTGATACGACCAAGGAAGCGCGAAAACGGTAATTGGATCATTGTGTGATAACATTAAGATAAGCATATCTGATACGTCAGTTATGGTTAGAAATACCGCTCATGATACAGTTGTGAAATGATTTGCGACATATTCAATCTTAGATTTTTATGTCGTTATATGTGTAAATACATCTAATAGCATCTCATAGTGTCACTGATAAAAATGACCTCGATATAGTCGAATTTCGGGTTGGATAATGCATTATATAGGCATGGCTGTGTGGTAAGGAATTAGTTCCTCAACCACATGGTCCCGGATTCAGTCCCACTGCGTGGATACCTTTGGATAGTGTCTTCAAGTATAGCTCCGAACCGACCAAAACCTTGTGAGAGTATTTGATAGACGGAAACAGAGAGAAGTTCGTTGTATGTATGCATATATATATATATATATATATA
>NC_068992.1:17937429-17941204 GCF_001194135.2 Octopus bimaculoides
TATATCAGTAAATGGAGTTAAACGCAGGTGTTATTCAAATTCTTTTACTTCTGACGCATGTTTCGAATATATCACTGGTATTATTCCAAAGGAATAAAATGGTGTAAAACAATGTAATCTTCTTTTCAGGGAAATCAAGAAATAAAACTCGTCAATAAGACATTTCAACAGAATATGATGGATATGTATAGTGATTAACTGAATTCTATTAAGTTTGTTTGTTAATTTTTAACAAGGGAAAAATACACACATCTATTTATATATATATATTTATATATGTGTGTGTGTGTGTACGTGTTTGGGCGCATATGTGCCTTTCTGTCTGTATTTGTTACCCACCAGCGCTTAACAACCGATGTTGGTATATATACATCCACGTAACTTGGTGGTTTGTCAAAAGAGACAGATAGTATACCGGACATATAAATTCATTTAGCTAAGCTTTCTTCATGGAGGTGCTCCAGCATTGCCGCTATCTATTGACTGAAACATGTAAGAGATAAATGATAGAAAAATAGAAGCTGTATCTTCCTCGTTTCCTATACATTGGCTTGGTTCCAACATACTTACCAACCACATTTTTTCACTTCTGAATAAGTGTTTAATAGAAAAACAAAGACTCAATCTAAGTGATTATTATTTTAACATGCGAGTTAAGTGAATATCTATGTTGACGTACAAGAAGGAACCACCGCTTGATGAAAAGCGGTCGTTCATTGTTGAAAGAAAGGAAAACGAACAGGACCTGAGGATGGCATGCTTAAGAGACAAGTCATGTTTTTAAAGGCTACAAACAAAACTGAAGATTAGGAGCTTAAAATGCAGTTACTTATGTCACAGATAAGAGCATTGTTATTGACACAAGCAAGGGAAAACTGAATCCTAATGAGAAATACAAATACCATTGTACCCTATTCTCGAAACTCAAAAAACAGTAGGAAGGAGAATATATCAAATATACATTTTATTTCTTCCATAAGCTGAACTAATGAACCCTCGCCTGTTTCTTCAGTGCATGATTTACTGTGGAAAATATAATAAGCAATGTCTGCTTTCAAAGAAATTTCTATTTTATTATTTTTCATGACCACTAGGACACATAAAAACGAAGCTCAATCCAGTTTCTGTGGCATACAAGTAGGTGGGTTTACAACATTACCCCCATGAAAGGAACACCAGTTCGTCTCAGGACTAACTTACCAGCTATTGCTGGAATATATTTGCAGCTGAGTGGACAGGACCAATGTCAACAGGGACAATGTGAACAGGACTAATGTGAAATAAAATGGTTTGCTCAAGAACATACCAGAAATCGAAACCACTATCTGCCGATCATGAGTACAATAATCTAACCACTAGGCCACCTACCTTCACCTTTCAAAATGACAGTCTCATTAAAGAACAAATCATCAAAAATGGTCCTTATAGTTTTTCCCTGAGAGACAAGATTTTATGGAAGAAACGTCAATAAATATTATGTTCATCTTTCTATAGTAAAAGAAGACAGTGTACCTTTCGAAAATCTTTGGCCACTCTTCAAATACCATATCCTGAAAGTAAAAACACGCTGTGCATGCACTCAAAGAATGTAGTCAAATCAGCTATGGAATTAGTTACCAATCTATTGCATAGTGCGATATAGACAGTGGACACGGGTTCGATTCGCGTCGGTGCGTTACGTTCTTGAGCAAGACACTTTCTTTTACCTTACTTCAGTCCACTCAGCTTGCCCTAATGCTCCGCTGGCAAAAATGTATCTCAAGGGTCCGGCCTTGTCACATTTTGCATTATGTTGCAACTCACCAAGAACTACGTTAAGGGTACGCGTATCTGTGTAGTGTTCAGCCACTTGCACGTTAATTTCACGAGCAGGCTGTTCTGTTGATCGAATCAACTGGAACTCTCGTCGTCGTAACCGACGGAGTCTTTTCTTTTTTTTTTTTTTTTTTTTTTTCATATGCAGTGGATATAAAGTACTGCATCCAGTGGCTCGACAATGAAATTCCAGTCTACATTGATTGTTGAAAATCTTGAACATTCGCTGATGGCAAATCTCCTGGAAACACTACTTTTAAGTCTGCAGATGAAACCATTGATATTTCGGCGGCTGGACGATGCACTGTTTGTTGTTGTTCCCCGGATCAATGACTGTAAAAATTTCTTGCAAGTATTTCTTTTGATTGCTAGTCCGTGAGCAAACTAGGTGAATTTATTTTATCCAAGCTCCACGAATTCTTGGAGTAAATGTGTTGCTGTGACTACAGACGGTTGTGACTGCACACAAAAAAAAAAAAATAAAAGATAGGAAAAAAAAAAAGCACTGCTCACATCAAAAAGAAACTCCATATTTTTACCTTTTACATTGTTCTTTAGTTCAGAAAAGAAACTAAGCATTTGTTGCAATAGCCAGAGAAACTAATTTCACGAATTGTTACAAGCTGTGTTGAAGATTGTCAATGCTATTGGCTCAAAAGCAATAAATGTAAATAACTAAAGATTTTTCTGTTTACAGAGTTTTCAAAGAATACTTTTTCTTTTATCTTTTACTTGTTTCAGTCATTGGAATTGTGGCCATACTGGGGCACTGCTTTGAAGTCTTTAGTCGAACATATCGACCTCTGTACTTATTGGTAAGTCTGGTACTTACTCTATCGATGTTTCAGCCGAATATCTAAGTTACGGAGACATAAACAGACCAGCGATGGCTGTCAAGCGATGGTTAGCAACAAACACAGACAAAAAAACCCACACGCACACAAAGATACTCACACACACGAACACACACATATACACACACACACATATACACGCACACACACATACGTGTGCGCAAAAAGACTTCCACACAGTTCCCTTTATGAAATTTACTCACAAGACATTAGTCAGTCAGAGGTTACAGTTGAAGGCAATTGTTCTAGGTGCCCCGCAGAAGGACAGAACCCAAAACTCTGTGGGTGCAAAGCGAGATTCTCAACTACGCAAGCCATGCTTGCATTTCATGTGATTCTACTCCTGCATTCTGTTTTCGATAGTCGCCATCTAGAAGAGTTCCTAACAGAGTATTATTCTCGAAGAATGAATTGTCTGTATTATTTACTAAGCAATGAATTTCAACAATGGTTGTTTTGGTTTTACCAAATTGTGTTGCATGACTTTTAAATATTTAATCGGCTCAACTTGTCACTTGAAGGCAAAAGAAGTGACATTTTCAATATTGTTGGTAAGATAGAAGCCATAACACAGAAGCTCAGAGAAGATGGCATAGTAACGGTTGTCAACGAAATTTTCTCTAGTTCCTTATACATGGAGAGAATCATCATAAAATGTGAGTGGAAATGGAAGCAGGCCGATTTAGAGAAAAACACTGAAGACCAAAATTTCTGACCATATACTATTGCTGTATACAATTTTCGATATACGGAAACTAGAAAAAATATTTAAAAAACGACTATATCTGTGTCAAATACCTGAAACGTTGAGGAAATTTCTTTTCGAATACACTCACGAATAATCCTTTGAAATGTACATACAATATGGAGAACATAGGAATGCTTTATTGCTCTCTCTGAATACAAATTAGTCACTGGGAAGTTCCTAAGATCGTTCAATCACTTGCAATGACATCAGTACAACTTTGCTGGTTAAGAAAATGTTTGCGCCCTTATTCAGGGTATTGATTTGGTCACACGTATTGCATTTGAAGGAAACTGCATCTCGATCTAACTGGCTTGTCACACTCAGGCACTCATAATAAGAATATATATATATATATATA
>NC_068992.1:17943487-17947826 GCF_001194135.2 Octopus bimaculoides
TATCTATCTGTCTGTCTGTCTGTTTGTCTGTGCTGTGTATGTATGAATGTATGTATGTATGTATGTATGTATCTATCTATCTATCTGTGTATGCGTCTGTCTGTCTGTATGTGTGTCTGTCTGTCTGTATGTGTGTCTGTCTGTCCGTATGTGTGTCTGTCTGTCTGTTTGTGTGTATATCTATCTATCTATCTATCTATCTATCTATCTATCTATCTATCTATCTATCTATCTATCTATCTATCTATCTATCTAAATGTCTGTCTTTCTATTTCTCTCTTTCTCTCTCTATCTACATGATACTCCATCTATAAATTATGTGCAAGTATATACGTATGTATGCATATTTGTTATATCACATCACTCTTAGCGCTACCGTTAACGTATAACCCAATACAATCTCTCTCATAGCCGGGCTCTCGGCGACTAAACAGTGAGAGTCTCAATAGTGTTGTGCAAGCAGTTATTGACTTTAAATTTCAGTGGTGCTATTAAGTTAGACATGGGCTGTGCCAAGCTTTGGTCGAAACATATCCTAGTTAAGCACGAGCATGCTGAGAGCCATAGTCTTTAACATCTGGGACAAGATAATTGGTCAATTATGGCCATAATCGTCTACGACCTGAGAGCCACCGTGTACGCATGTCTGTCTGTCTGTCTGTCTGTCTGTCTGTCTGTCTGTATGTATGTATGTATGTATGTCTTTATGTATGTATGTGTGTATTTCTGCATCTCTCATAGATGACTTAGTTTCATTGCACAGAACATTTAGCTAGGGTTCGAGAAGTACGGCATCGATCCTCTGTATCGGTGTACTTCGCAATTTTTGGAAGGCACATGGCTCAGTGACTGGAGCATCGGGTTCACAATCAAGAGGTAGTGAGTTCCATTCCCGGACAGGGGCTGTATGTTGTGTTCTTGAGTAAGACACTTTATTTCTATTTCACGTTACTCCAGTTCACTGAGCTGTAGAAATGAGTTGCGATGTCACTGGTGCCAAGCTGTACCAGCCTTTGCCTCTCCCTTGGACAACATCGGTAGCGTGAAGAGGGAGAGGCTGATATGCATGGGTGACTGCTGGTCTTCCATAAACAATATTGCCAGGACTTGTGCTTCGGAGGCAAAAGCCACTCTTGTAGTGGTTAGAAAAGCAGAATGAGGTGACAACATGCAAATGGGACTGAGGTTGCTGTCTGGACAGCAATTTATGACGCTTACATATAGTACCTTTTATTTGAGAATGGAGGAAAAAAAGGGCAGATGCTCTTGACTTGTGGGTAAGTAGTATATGTATTATGTTGGTATTGTATAATATATACCTCTTGCAGATGCAGGCATTGTGGTCTATGGTTCTACGACACTTTGGCCAATTGATTTGGTATAACGTCGGGTCGACCCAAGAATTGCCAGTGAACTAGGTTTGGCGAAGCTGTCGAGAATCCTGTGGGAGGGACCGAAACTATCATGAAATTCAAAGACCCGGCATCGCCACACTCTTATCACGCTGATTTTAATTCTACTTCCGAATTAGGTTAAGGTTAGATGTATCTGTTTTGCACTCAGCCACATCGCACGGTAATTCAACGGACGCGTTCCACATTCACGATCAAATAACTACACGTTGATTCATCTAAATCGATGAAAGTTAATTGATCATCATGATCGTCGCTGTTGTTGTCTGCGTGCGTCGTCGTCATCATCATCATCATCATCATCACCACCACCATTGTCGCATTAGTCGTCGTCGCTGTTGTGTCGTCCAAGTCCTCCTGCCCCTACTCGTCCTCTCCCCCTTTACCCGCTCCCCTCCCCTCCGATTCCTGCTCCTCCTGCTGCTACTCCTCCTGCTGCTGCTCCTCCTGCCCCTCCTGATGCTGATACTACCTCTCCTTTTCCTCCTCCTCATCACCACCAACACCATCAACCGGATGTGTTTTATTATTCATATTTTTTTAAAGAGCAGCCAACGATTTTTCTGATCTACGAACGCTAACTCCTAACAATTCTAAAACTTGCTTGATTGACATGTGATCATCTTACAAACTTTGTTATGCCACTGAATGCAAGATCTTGTAAATTATTAACGGAGAATCATTGAGAAATACCTCGAGAACCTAGGAAATAGTGACTGTAAATTAAACATTATAAAACTATTACATAATGAATCCTCTTAATTTATCAACTCGATGTTTATATTTCCCTACAGATTTGAAGAAACAGTTATTTTAACTTAATTTCTATAACAATTTGTAAACAACGATATTACTGTTTTATTAATGAATTTGTTAGTTTGCAATGAAGCGGGTGTGAAACTAACCGAAATGTCTGACAAATTTGCCGGCCTCAGAAGTAAGGTTAAATGCATTTCGTATATAAACGAAATAAACTTCTGGTCATACATGTGGTTTAGAAATACTAGGAAGAGCTTTTCGTTATTGCGCTATACATTTCAAATGGAGGCAATCTGAATGAATAAAAGAACATCTCTGATAGGCGTAGCTGTGTGGTAAGTATCTTGCTTCTGCGCATGCGTTGGTCAGTGTTTTTCTTTGCACTGCTAGGAGTCGCGACGTTGGTGTACGGCGTCGTGAATTATTGAACAAGTGAAGCACAGCTACAAGGTAAGATATTTGTTTTGGGGGATTCAGTGGGGGTTTGTTGCTCGTGTTCATTTATTTTGTCGAACAAGAAATCTCCACTAAGTTCCGGGCATTTGTCTTGCTGTAGTTGTGCTTACAGTTTCACTTAGCTGTGAGAAGTGTGTTTTGGGAGCGTATCCCTACTCCAGTAATTGCGAACATTGTGCTTATTTTTTAGCCATATTTTGGCGAAATTGTTGTGTGACTGCTTTGTGCCCTGGATTACCAAGTGGATTACCAAGTGGGAACATACGCACATAATAGAAAAAAATGAAACAAATATGGACAACTTGCTCCGAAACACCAACGAATGCGGAACACTTCTCAAAAATAACCTGCAGTTGTTTCCTTCAGAATTTCTACATGATCTAAATGTACATACATCAAGGTATATTTGTACAAAATTTCACGAAAAAATATTTATTTTCCTGGAAGTTAAGAGGAATTTAAGTGGAATTTCCGAAAATTGCTCCTCCCTCCCAAAACACTTTCACCGAAAACATTTGTATATTCGGAATCTACATAATAAATAATATATGCATAGAGAATTTCATAATAAAATATTCATTTTTCTGAAAGTTATGACCTAAAGTCGGGGTGGGGGTACAACTCTGTAGTTATGCCACATTGACGAACATGAGTTATATTCTTGTGAATGATTGTGTTTACTTGCACGTGTATGCGTTTGAGAGAGCGAAAGAGGAAGAGGGGGAGAAAGGAATAGAGAACGGAAGCAATGTGTATCTTGTTGTCACAGATTACGTATGTATGGTTGTGTGTGTTTTTACGTATCAATGTTATGAAAAATAGGTAAAGAATACAGAGAGGAAAGTTTAATCTATGACTTTGTATGTATCCCTTTCTCTCTCTCTCTCTCTCTCCCCCCTCTTTTATTCTTACTCTCTATATCATATATTGAGTGCGTGTGTAAGAACGCCGTTCCAAGTAGAAGGGAAGAAATATAAAAGTTGCTAGAAACAACAGCCACATCTCCCTTAAATCACACAAAGTAAACTGAATTAAAAAAAATCTAATTACTGCACTGGAAAGTTCACATCGAGAAATTCCATTGATGTAAAAATCTTTACGAAAAAGTGGAAAATGTGGATTTCTATAGAGGCAACACACACACACACACACACACACAAACTCAGCTATACTATAGTTATAGATATCATAAAGTGTATCATTATTTGCTAGATTATTTATCATTTGAGACTGTACTTTTTTAATCGATATAGCAGCTTCTTCGCCCTTTTATGTTTGTCTGTCCTTGTTTGTCTCCTCTTTATAATGCCTTTATGACAAATATTTATGAAATAAAGAAGCTTGTTTCCCAACCACATGGTTCTGGGTTCAGCCCCACTGCGTCACACTTTGGGCAAGTCTCTTCTACTATAGTCTCGGGCCGACCAAAGTCTTGTCAGTGGATTTGGCAGATGGAAACTGAAAGAAAACCGTTGTATATATATATATATATATATATTAAGTACTAGGCTTACAGAGAATAGGTCCTGGTGTCGATTTGTTCGACTAAACCGACTAAAGATCGTGCTCCAGCATGGTCGTCGTCAGATGGTTGAAACAGGTAAAAGAATAAAAGACTAAAAGAATACCTCCGCCAACTAGTCTGCCTATGTATCGGCAAATCTAACGGCGTCCTCAAAAGATATCTTAAGATCCACAAAGATCAGAACTTA
>NC_068992.1:17948155-17950299 GCF_001194135.2 Octopus bimaculoides
TATATATATATATATATATTGTGTGTGTGCGTGTGTATATATATGTATATATATTACTTTGTTATTGCCTTAAAATATACTAAAACCAAATTTATTGAGTGTCAAAAATCGTAAAATTTTAGTGTTTTGTTACTTCGACTTGTGTGTAGATGTATATATATTCAACGAGTTCACTTTGTCTGTATTCCAGTATTTTAATTTGCAATCTATGCACGATCACTTTTGACACAAAAGCATTAACAAAGAAATATCCTTAATCATCAAATGTCAACTACGCCTATATTCCTGTGGCGGAGACAGGGACATAACAACAATAACAGCCGTCCACAATACTGCAAACCTTACTGGCACCACCAACACTGCTAGGTTATAGATTGAAAACTACTATAAGCCACTAAGGGGTGGGCAGTCGATTAGATCAACCCCAGTACGTAACTGGTACTTAATTTATCGACCCCAAAGGGATGAAAGGGAAAGTCGACCTCGGCGGAATTTGAAATCAGAACATAAAGACAGACGAAATACTGCTAAGCATTTCGCCCGGCGTACAAACGTTTCTTATTTCTTTATTGCCCACAAGGGGCTAAACATAGAGGGGACAAACAAGGACAGACAAACGGATTAAATCGATTACATCTTTGATGCGATTCGTCTCAAAGGCAGTGCCAAAGCTGCGGTACTACCAGTAATATATATATATATATATGCATTTGAGCTGAATCGCATCAAAGAATATATACGTGTGTGTGTGTGTGTGTGTGTGTGTGTGTGTGTGTGCGCGCGCGTGTGTTTCCTTGTGTTTATACCCCCTTTTGAGAACCGGTGTTGGTTTGTTTACATTCCCGTAATTTAGCGGTAGAATGAGCACCACAATAACAAAAATATACTGGGGTTGATTTGCTCGACTAAAACCGTTGAAGATAGTGCAACAGTGTGGCCACAGCCAATAACTGAAACAATTAAAAAAAAATTACTTAGTTGCTGCCATTATTGCATTTTATCCGAAGATCAGCTCTGACTTAGCAGACCAACTGTGGTCACTAACTTAGGTACAAGATCAGTAATTGTGTGCGAGCTTACTTGATATAATCGTTTCTAGTCTTTAACAGGCGCTTTAATGTATGAACACCGAAAGAATTTAGGACAAAGATGACCTTAGTGGGATTTGAACTGAGAACGTTAAGAGCCGGAGGAAATAAGAACAAGTATTTTCTTACCGTCGCTTTAAAGATCCCGTTAGTGTTGTACTAACAAATCCGACTTAATACCTTTCTTTTGAAAAACTCGAAGGTAGCCAATCCTTTACCTGGTCATTTAATATGCTAGAAATAGCAGAGATCACAAGGCTAATTGTGTTTTCAATATAATTGCAATCTACATCAAAATGTATGATAAAACGAAGTTGAGATGCATGAGTTATCCAATCTCAGCTTATTTTATTCATCAGGTTATATTCTGATAGAAACGCAAGATATCTACGCAATCTCATATCTTCAGACATAATGTATTTCCGTCTAGGTTATCCAAAGAATCCCTTCTTCCTTGAAGAATATAAAGTAAGGTGCGAGGTAGATTTGGTTGGTAGTTCTAGCAGGTTCAGTGACCACGTTGCTGTTCTTTTATGGGTGTGTGAGTCAGGAAACATTAAATGCGTCGCCTCCTATGTTCACAACGCACATTAAGCCATCGACCGATCTATCGATTCGGCCAGCTGTAACTATATTTCTGCTACGATGAAAATAATACTGGGGACCTGACCATTATCATCCAATCCGTACATCTAATAATAGTTGATGATAATTTACACATTTGTGCAATGGCTCCCCCCCCCACACACACACCATAGAATTTACAGCAGAATAACTCACAGCTCTCTGCTACAAAGAAATAAATTTGATACCACAATTCCTCGTGAACTAATCATTTAATCAATTCTCAACTTCTTTATGCTATATTCTATCAGCACTGATTGCCTATCTTCAACTCGCTCGCCATTCAGGCAGCTTGACACTTAACCTACCATTCAATCCACCATCTTAATATACATGTCTTTAGGCCGTGCACATGCATACATACATACACGCACGCACACACACACACACACACACACACACACACACACACACACACACACACACACACAC
>NC_068992.1:17950942-17955990 GCF_001194135.2 Octopus bimaculoides
ACACACACACACACACACACACACACACACACACACACACACACACACACACACATATATATATATATATATATATATACATTCATACATGCATACATGCAAATTTATATGCACATTTATATCCATTGAAACAGCCAACCAAGCGGTCTGCTACTCTTACAATCTATAAACCAACGATCCAGAAATCTAATCCTCCATAAATTCATGCACGCATCCATCCATCCATTAATCCAACCAACCACCCACCTATCTATTCATCCATCGAATCAATGCGTATAGCCATTGATTTATCCATGTACCTAACAGTACAACCATCCATCCGTCCATCCATCATCTACCCTCTGTCCATCCATTCATACACACATACATACATACATGCATATATAAGCACATACATACTTACATATATGCCTATGTACACCTATGTACACGATTGTCACTTATTCGCCACTCTCTCCTTCTCTCTCTCTTTTCCTATCTATCTATCTATCTATCGATCGATATATCTATCCATCTATCTATCTATTTATCTAACTATCTATCTATCTATCTATCTATCTATCTATCTATCTATCTATCTATCTATCTGTCTCTCTGTCTGTATATCTGTCTATTTATCTGTCTGTCTGTCTGTCTATCTGTCTGTCTGTCTATAGATGGTATCAAAAGATTCCCGGACTAGTTTTGTAGCACGCCAACAGAGGACAGCACACGGTTCCGTGCAAAGTGGGAGCTAGTGACCTTCATGAAGAAGTGTTTTTTTTCTCCATCACTACTTGACCACCAGAGTTGGTGTGTTTACGTCCACGTAACTGTGCAATTCGGCAAAAGGAACTGGTAGAATAAATACTAGGCTTAAAAAATAAACCTTGGGATCGATCTGTTCGACTAAAACCCTTCAAGGCGGTGCTCCAGCATGGCCGAAGTCAAATGATTGAAACAAGCAAAAGAATAAAAGAATAAAATAAATTATTGTTTATCAAACATAACTAGTCGTAGAACATTTTGATATGGTTTTACTTAAAAGGCATTGTTCAACGCAAATCTTTGGCGATGGAATCACTCTCAAAATACTTCCTAGTCAATTGATTGAACCCTGGACGGCAATGTTACGATGCACATTTCTTAGCCATCTAGATGTTGTTGCGCCGCGAACTGGAATTTTAAAAATGGCCGTTACTTCGGCAGTTTGTTGGTATTCTAAGTTTTGACCATCAACAAAGCACTGTATGGTTCAAGGTGAGTCTTATTAGGACATCGATTTTTTGATGCATTTTTGAATTGTCTTATGTGAAACGAAACGGCTTCAGCCAGGAAATAAAACCGTTTCAAGGACTGCAGCTTACAAACTTACCGGATCTTACCTCTTTGTTCGAACATCATTAAACCACTAATGTAAAATATTATCATGATAATAATTATATCGGATGAAACAGAAAAAGAAAAGAGCTATATGTTTAAACGTATATTCAAAATAAACATAAAAACAAGAGTGAAAAAATGTATTTACGAAAAGAGAAAAGAAATGAGAAAAATCATGTCTGAGACTTTCTCTCATAAAGTAGCCAAAATGATATCTTCCATAATTCTTACAAAACATTTTGTAAAGTGTAATTGTGATATTATTATAAAAAAATATGGTTAATTCTAGTAATTATAATTCATTTAAAGACATCTCCTAATGAGACAGTTACTACGATATTGTTTATTCGTGTGCTGGATTTTTTTTTTCTTTTTAGATAGAAAACGTGTTTTCGTCATGAAATCAATGAAGATAAGCAGAAGGTGAAGGTATAATTAAGCGTCGAAATGTCTGAGTGGATAAAGCATTTATATTAACGACTAGCAGGTCAGCAATTCAAATTCACTGTAGGTACTTCACTTATTGCTTTTGTCTCTTGTTGTAAGACATTAGCACATCGTCTCAGTTAAACTGTGCAAAGTAGACAGAAGACTTTAATGAGTAAATTACTTGCAATAGGCTGGTGTTGCAGGGTAGGATAGGAGGTAATTCTCTTTGTTTAATGATACAAGTGTTATAAATACTCTTGTTTACAGAAGGACCGACTGTTTCGGAATATTCTCAACACGTGAGCGAATTAAATATATAGTTTATAATAGTTTAAAACTATCTTATCTAATTGTTTCCAATACGTTTAGATTGTTTTCATCTCCTTTCAAGTACATTATTACTGTTGTCAGATATGAACAACGATCACCGTATCTTATTTATATCTTACTGTGATTTAATTACTGTGACGGAACAGCAGCTTGATGAGATTTAAATCGTGAGGCAAACATGCTATCCACCTAGTTGCCCACTGGTACAATGTTAAGATATACAGAAAATATTTTTTACTTCGCGCATGCTTTTGCAGTTGAAAATTGAAATTAAGATAGACTCACTGAACACTGCATCACTTTATGTAGATTAAGAAACGGAAATTATCGAACGAATAAAATATATTTAATATAACAGTTGCCAAGGAACATCATTTCGACAGCGGATTAGCTTAGGTGTGGTGGCTGCCTCTGTGCAGCGCGTCACTGCGTCCACCATTTTGTCGGTATTCCCTACTCCTGGCGGATGAAAAGTTTGCACCACTCAGGTGACGACCCTCCAACCTAACCTAGTTAGGTTTGTCTGGGCAGTTGCTGTTGATGACGCTTTTACGATGTCGTACTGCAAATCCTATCTCAGCCTTTTCTATTCCCTTTTTACAACACGCAAAAGAAACGATGGGTCTCTTCTTTGATATGCTGGACCAAACACAACAACTTGCGGATAAGAACAAATGGAATGTTTTTATGATAATCTATCTAGTTTAGAGATTGTTATCTAATAATTTTCATTAATCTATTTTTCGATTAAAATTATACCCCAATTTTAGACAATTGTCATAAGCAAGAAAGCATTTCATTGAATCTAAAATTCCCTCTTTGGTTCACTCTTGTTTAATTATATGGAAATGAGTGCGTGGTATCTATATAGTCATGGCTTTACTTTAAGAGTCAAGTTTTCTTTTAGTATAATATATTCTGACAACGCATTTGGACCGTAAATTTACAATTTGATTATCTTAGAATCAACGAGTGTTTGGTTTAGAGCATTAGGTTGAGTATTGATTACAGTTTATAACTAAAAAACATTAATTAAAGCAGGATTAATTGTTTTATACACTGTGCCAGAAAGAAAAATGTCCAAGTGGTTAGTACACCTCAAAGTTAAGCGGTTTATCTGCCTGTGTTTGAAGAAAGTTATAGAAAAGCAATGAAGAAACGAAGAGTTGAAATGATAAAATTTAGTAAATGAACTTTTGAAATCAGATTTGAAATGACAATAAGCTGAAAATAAAGATTCACCACACTGTAATTGGAGACATACCATCTTCACAGGCTGTCGTTGGTAACACGAGTCGTTAGTTTTAATATATCGTTTATAATTGTCCCCAGGTGTATTCACGGTGACATATGAACTGAGTACAAACACTCAGCGGAGCACTGATAATTCACTGAGATTTAAGTGAATTATCAAAGAACTGATTAGTTGTATTACACAGCTCTCAGATAACTCAGATATTGGCAGCTTACAGCTAGGTCGAACTGGTATTTAGAATAAACTAACATAACTCGTGAAAGATATGGACTTCCGCGTGACTCTAGCACTCACGCAGGATTTAGCATTTAAAATAAACGATTTATAGTAAGCTAAAAGTAATACTGGTGGTTTTAGAGAATTGGTCAGCTGTTGGAGACGAGTATCGTTTGAATGTTGCCGAAAATACTCTTAATGGAGAATTATAACGTTAAGAATATCATCTGCTGTTGATATTTAGAGAAGAGAAAAATGGATAATTCTTAGCAATCACCACTTAAAAGATATTAGTCTTTTGTTTACTTCAGATTAGTCTACGTTGTATGTGAAGTTTTAATTTAAGCACATTTAGTATTGTTTGGAAGTATTTCAATTTTGTTTACTCGTACACACACACACAAACACACATACACACACACACAAACACACACACACGCACACACACATATATACAAACCCAAACACAGATACACACACACACACAAACACACACACACGCACACACACACATATATACAAACACAAACACAGGTACACACACAGGTACACACATAGGGGCAACAAAAATAGAAATAGTCGTATTATTTACTCAGATAACTTCTAATTGGAAACAAAAATAGTTTTGGATTTACTTCTCAAGTTAACAATAAACAAGGAAGAGAGACCAGAAATAAATCTTGTCTGATAATTTATCCAAATGTATCATAGCCGTGCCCAGAGAGAATGACATTTATTTAGAAATATTGATAGTATCGAGAAGATTGTCGTCATTCCTAATCTAGAATGAAATATAATTCGTAATTGCATCTATAATTTATCTATTTTTTGCTTCTTATTAAATATCTATAAAAATTTAACATATACACTAATCTACTTTTTAGTAAGTGAACGCACATATTTTATAACCAATTCCTCTACGAGTGTAAGAGGAGACGATTGTACAGCCGCACAGCTTGTTAGGAATAATAGCCAAATCTCCGTTATAGCAAAATCTGCCTATAAAAAGAACAGAAAAAAAGGACA
Organism: Octopus bimaculoides; assembly: GCF_001194135.2. Taxonomy (NCBI): domain Eukaryota; kingdom Metazoa; phylum Mollusca; class Cephalopoda; order Octopoda; family Octopodidae; genus Octopus; species Octopus bimaculoides. The sequence continues at coordinate 17,955,561 of NC_068992.1, forward strand.
CGTTGGGCAATGTAATCATACATACAAAAACAAAAAAAAAAAAGAAACAAAAAAAGGATTGTAATGCTAGAAAGTCTTTGATCATTTCATGATAAGATGCCTACACAATGAGGGTTAAAATAAAGGGAGACAACAATGAAAAATCTTGATTGATTCACCCCTATATTATGGTGTGGAGGCGCAATGGCCCAGTGGTTAGGGCAGCGGACTCGCGGTCATAGGATCGCGGTTTCGATTCCCAGACCGTGCGTTGTGAGTGTTTATTGACCGAAAACACCTGATGCTTCACGAGGCCCGGCAGGGGATGGTGGTGAACCCTGCTGTACTCTTCCACCACAACTTTCTCTCACTCTTACTTCCTGTTTCTGTTGTGCCTGTAATTCAAAGGGTTAGCCTTGTCACATTGTGTCACGCTGAATATCCCCGAGAA
>NC_068992.1:17956000-17958622 GCF_001194135.2 Octopus bimaculoides
GTGCCTGTAATTCAAAGGGTTAGCCTTGTCACATTGTGTCACGCTGAATATCCCCGAGAACTACGTTATGGGTACACGTGTATGTGGAGTGCTCAGCCACTTGCACGTTAATTTCACGAGCAGGCTGTTTTCGTTGACAGGATCAATTGGAACCTTCGACGTCGTAAGCGATGGAGTGCCGACATATTATGGTGCAGCTAATATTTAGAGTGCGCTGATGATGGGGAAGAATCAGATAGTCCATTAAATGTTAGGGAGTACCTCGTTGAGTCAGTGTAGGTTGTCAGCTGGTTGGGACCATTTACTTTCCGAGCGCTGGGAGACAACAGAACACTTGAAAGCTGAAACATATTACGAATTCTTATAACCTCAACAACATACAATTTTTGTTGGTAAGAATAAAATTGCTAAAATGGAAAGAGAATTTTGTAGATCCTCTTCGGTGCAAAGTTAGAATACCTGTCAAGGATAGAGGTGATAAGGATTTGAATACTACCGATGGCTCTCAGCTTTTTCTCCCCAGAAGGGTTTTTTCACCTTAATATTTACACACCACTATTATTAGCTTCGTAAAGGTGGCGTGCTGGCAGAATCGTTAGCACGCGGGGCATAATGCTTAGCAGCATTTCGTCCGTCACTACGTTCTAAGTTCAAATTTCGCCGAGCTCGATTTTTCCTTTTATCCTTTCGGGGTCGATAAATTAAATATCAGTGAAACACTGGTGTCGATGTAATAGACTAGTTCCGTCCCACCAAATTTTACGCCTTGTGCCTTTAATGGGTGACCCTACTTCGGTCATGAATAACCATGGGATTGCACCTCCGAGGCGCAAGTCCGGACAAGATTGTTTTATGGAAAACCAGCAGTCATCCATGCATATTAGCCTCCCCTTTCCATGTCACCGATGTTATCCAAGGGAAAGGCAAAGGCCGATACAGCTTCGGACCAGTGACATCGCAACTTATTCCTACAGCTGAATGAACTGGAGCAACGAGAAATAAAGTGTCTTGCTGAAGAACACAACACGCAGCCTAGTCCGGGAATCGAACTCTCAACCTCACGATCGTAAGCTCGACACTCTAACCACTGAGCCATGCGCCTTCACTTGCACCTTTAACAGAAAGAATTATTAGTAGTTTTATATGCACATCAAGATCCAATTCTTAAACAGAATACTACAATCCCTTAATTCATTGTTGATTATTTAGGGTGAAACTTCATTTCGAAATAGAAATTGAGGATATTTTTGGAACGGTAGATCACATGACAAGAAATGAGAGATTTTACGAAGTAAAATGAAAGTTAAGAAATAGCTGAAGCTTAATTAGAACCTGCATTGCATGTTCACATTCTCGAGAACTTAGAACCTCTCTACGAAGCTAGTATTGTATTTCAATTTAGTCATAATCTATAGTGCAATTTAAACTTAACAAAAACGGCAAAACCGATGGGAGTTGTTAGAACATATGATACACTACCTCGCGGTATTTGTTCCGGCCATCTTCTCAACGAATTCAAACCCGTGGCGGTCACCTTTGCTGCTTATCCTTTTGGGTTCAATAAATAAAGCACCAATGAAATACTGGGACCGACTCCTCTTCTTTCAACTCAATTTCTCTTTCTCACACACTCTATCTTGAAGAACCAGGTGCGTTTAGACCTGGAGTGGGTTGAGCTCTACCAGGTTTTAGAAAACCTGTCCATAATAGGCCATATATTACGACGACATTCCGTCGGCCACTTCATGAGCTGAGGACTCTAACACCACAATTCAGTTATACGAACAGACAGCAAATAGATCAATAGGTCATTCATGAAAATGCATTGAACTATTTCTGTTCGATATCTGAGTATTAGATTTAAATACTGCAGAAGTGAAACTTTCTCCTTCATCCTTTCGACTGAGATAAAGTAACAATCAAATTCAGGGGTCAATTCTTCTGTTTCCCTCTTTCTGTTTCTGTCTATCTTTGACTTTCAGAAATGGTTTATAACTAATAATATAGTGTGAGGTGAGTACAAAACACCTTTAAGGAAAGCAGGATGAAAACACCTCCTTAGGATTCCATAACAGAAATAATGCCTGTCAAGGAAGTCACCAAAAGTAGTTTGTCAACATTATGGCACAAAGAAGGAAACGTAACAAGCTTTTTAATTACATCTAAATAATATAAATGATTTTCTTTATATAACCAGTATTTATTGAATTACTCATAAACTCTGTATTCCCATTACTGAATCAGCTGCTGTATAGGAACAGTTATCTCCAAAGTTTAATATATACTTGCGAATGAATGACTGTTTATTTTTGCTTGTTAATTACCTAAAAATGTTAGGAATTATGTGTTGTGTTAGTCTCAAGAGCTTGTGCTTTTGTTAGAAAAAAGCTAAATAATTTCTGTTCAAAATAAATAAATTTCTTTGTATGCTTAATTTTATATCGTTTGTTTTGAACATCATGAAACAAAACGCTTTACACTTTATTAATGTGGTTTATATTACCCTATAGACTAAGCCGCCAGTTCGTGTATGGGCGTATTTAAATAAATTTCACACTGACACACACACACACACACACACACACACACACACACACACACACACACACACACACACACACA
>NC_068992.1:17959470-17960279 GCF_001194135.2 Octopus bimaculoides
ATATAAACAATATATGAGTATATGCATATATATGTACATGTATGTACATACCTTCATCTACATGTACATATAGATACATAACTGGGTACATGACGTGGCAAAAGAACATGGACAAAATGATAAACAAGGTACAACAAACAAGCAAGCCACATAGAAACATCTCCTTCATCAGCTGCCACCATTAAAACACCGGCGACATACATATATGTGTGTAAGTATATATATGAGGTTATTAGTGTTAGGAATATGTCTATTGAATATACACGAAAACAAAGAATTTTTCAGTCGCTTATGTAGTATAGCCAAAACGAAAAGAACAAAGCAAAACAAATAAACAAAAGTAACGACCAAAGAATGAAGGCTGTGCACACCACAAACCTAAACTCAGGTGACTTTAAAGCTAATTTACAATGGTGGGGAGAAAAATATTGCATTTACTTACAGAAAATCACCAGAAGTGAGTGCTTTTCTGAAAGAAATTGATGCAAAGAGATTGATAATCTATGTATGAAGATGTTTTTCCCGAAGCATTTACGGCTTGCAACTTTAGCACGCCGTTACTGAAACTAATACGATGAACACGCTCTCTATGAATCAAATAACTGAATGAATTACATGCGTTCCTTTGATACTGTCTTGTTATATTAACAAACACCTTTGGGTCATTTTAACGATATTTCCAGAGATATTTTTCATTAAACTACTACTACTATTACTACTGCTGCTGCTGCTGCTGCTACCACTACTACTGCTGCTGCTGCTGCTCTTTCCACCTCATTTTCCCCAGGCATATATATATATATATATAT
>NC_068992.1:17960746-17963428 GCF_001194135.2 Octopus bimaculoides
TATATAATGTATAAAGACGAAGGCATGCCGTAATTGAATATTGAAAGAAGAGATTAGAATTAAGAACTGAACCGTATAAATTTATTTACCGCAGTCACTGCAGATCCTAAATTAGAATCTAGGTTTATATAGAAAAGAATTTGCAACAATCTTTCTCTCTATCCGTTTTAAGGCGACTGGTGTTTTTGAAATAATCATACGTTGGTTAATTTTGAGAACTCTCTATGTGTTTAGATACAAAATAGTATTTATTTGAGATTATCAACAGTGTTTGTTGTACATAACCATTCCTAAGACAGTCGAGAAGTAACATTATTTATTCATTTATATATTTATATATGTTTGTCAATTTATTTACCTTTAAGTACAGGTGAAACGATATAGGGCATCATATTGGATAATAAATAAATAAAGAAGGCTGAAGTGATAATTGATTTAGATTTTGCTTGTAATTCGCTAGTCTAGAAAAGAAAATATTTCTTTTGGTGCTTATTATTATCATTTTTATTATTATTAAAGTGGTGAGCTGACAGTATAGTAGCACGCCGGGCGAAATTCTTAGCGGTATTTTCGTCTGTCTTTATGCACTGAGTTCAAATTCCATCGCGGTCGACTTTGCCTTTCATCCTTTCAGGTTGATAAATTAAGTACTAGTTACGTACTGGGGTCGATCTAATCGACTGGCCTCCTCCTCAAACATGTCGGGCCTTGTGCTTAGTGTAGAAAAGGTTATTATTATTATTATCATTATTATTATTATTATTATTATTATTATTGAGTGAGAGAGCAGTGCATGCCATCAAAGTGACACTGGGGTAAAATATACGAAGCCCATTATACCCATCATGATTACCCGTCTGATAAGGGTACACCAGGCACATGCATCACAACCATATGTGCGCGACATGGTGATCTCATATCAACTTAAACAGCGCATGACCTCGCAGGTGGGGGCCCAGTTAGAATTTTCTTCAGGTCGAGTAACCCATTCCGCTCAAAAGGTCCCTGAATAAGGGTTATTTAAGAATGTTGAGCAAAACACCCATGTTTCCAAAGGTGAATTATCCAAACCCCTAAGAATTCCTCTCAACACATGGCTATGATGCTCCCCCACTACTTCTACTCGTGATCAGAGATGCACATATCATCAGCCACCAAGGGACATGCTCAACTGGTTAAGGTCAAACAATTGACAAGCAAATCTGTGGTATTAAGCAGAATATTTGCTGTAGCCCATCTTTTTTATACCAACACAAAACAATGTACGTGATAACACTTCCAATCAATTAAGATCAGAAGCCATGAGAGTCACTGCCTGGTACTGCATATTATTATTATTATTATTATTATTATTATTATTATTATTATTATTATTATTATTATTATTATTATTGTCTTTGCACAGCTTCTAACGCTGGAGATGTGCTACGGTGTCAGCTACTTACTACCAATGAACTAAGGTAACGCCCCTTACTTTTCGAGCACCTTCTGTAGTATTCGATCGGTTCCAAGCAGTGTTGTTGTCTGCAAGTGCTCCACCCTCATTGCAGCCCATATATGTTCCATGTACTTCTCGAGATTTTTACTCACTGTTCCCAGGGCTCCGACAATTATTGGTCTTACTACCACCTTTTTCATCGACCACAACTGCTTAACTTCCCAAGCTAACCTGTCATATCTATCGACTTTTCTTTCTTCCTTATTGCATACCTTGTTGTCAGCTGGCCATGCTATATCTATGATCCAGTATACTTTGCTTTCCTTCTCAATTAACACGATGTCATGTCTGCCTTCCTATTCTCTATCTCATGATAGCACTGAATCATAAAATCCCACAGGATCTTTGCATTATCATTATCGATGATGCGTTCGGGGTTTTGGTCATATCACTCTTTTGCCCAGTGAAGTCCATACTTGCTGCAAGGTATCCAAAGGACAAACCTTACTATATTGTCGTGGCGTCTCTTATATTCCTTCTGAGCTAGTGGCGTACATTGGCTGGTAATATGCCATACGGTTTCACCATTTTGTCCACAAATTCTGCATTGATCACTTTCTCATGTGTTGTCTATTCTGTATTTTATGTAATCGTTTCTTAGTGCTTGATCTTTGGCATCACAGATTAGAGCCTCCGTTTCCGGTTTTAAATCACTTTTAATCATCCACAGCTATCTTTTTTCTCTGTCTGTTCAACATCCTTATGAAATTGTTCATGTATTCTTTTTCATTCGTTTTCAATTGCTTGTACAGTGCTTTATCTTTGCAATCTATCCTACACAAGCCTGACCTTCTTACTTGTAATAATAGCGGTTCTGTAGCATTTTTTACATACCATGCTATGTTGTTTTCATCTGCTCTAATACTCCAATCAGTCCTCTTCCCCCTCTTTTTCTTAGTACGTACAGACTGTCTGTGTCACTTTTTGGGTGGAGTGTTCCATATCTAGTTAGCAACTTCCTTGTTTTTCTGTTTAGGCTGTTTAGTTCATCTACTGTCCATGCTATTACCCCCTGCTCCATATCTAAGGAGTGAAACCGCGCAGGTGTTGATACCTTCGATCTTATTCCGTCCTTAAATTTTTCTGTTATTTCTTTCTCCATCAATGTTGATGTTTCTTTCGTGTTCATAATTATTATTGGTGTGCAAGCGAGAGACCGAGAAGAGACAGCAATGTGCATATAT
>NC_068992.1:17963586-17967151 GCF_001194135.2 Octopus bimaculoides
AACAAACTTTGGTTTTAGAGCAAACAACAAATTCAAGGTCATCGAACTAAATTATCACATCTCGAACATTTAATCACATATAAAAGAAACATAATGCTTTTTCTATACATAGAATACGGATGTACAAAATCACAGAAGATGAAACATTACTTCATTTAGACAGACATATAGAAAAAAGTGAGTACAGTCTATCGCGTATAAAAAAATATTTTTAAAAATTAATAAATTAATACAACAGTGTCTAGAATTTTTTTTAAACATTATAAGACCTAAAATAGGATAATAAATATATAAAAATATAAATATATATTATAAATATAAAATTACGTATGTAAGTACATAAGATATAGAATATAGATGAAAGTTCATCGAAAAGCCGGTGTCCAAGCAAAAAAGACAAAAAAATAAAACATATTTACAGTCCCTATGGCCATATCAGGGGTTCATTAACGTAGTCAATGCACGAGGGTGCATTACGGTAATGACTCCTTCGTCAGGGGAAAATAGTAACACTACATACCGATACAAGATTTTTTCTACACCAGTGGGTGAAGTCTTGTGTTGGGATAAAAACACAAAATCCAAGCTAATCAAGGGAAAAGAAATTAGTAGAGCAAAAGTATCCAGCATTTAGTTAGTGGCTAAATACTCCAACAATTTACCAACGTTCGAGGTATTTTGTTCTCTCTACTAACAAGCACAATGCTGGAAATTCTTGGGAAGGGGGCCTTATCGGTTACATTGAACCCCAGTGCTCAACGGGTACCTATTTTATCGACTCCGAAGGATGAACGGCAAAGTAGATCTAGGCAAAAGTAGAACTCAGGACGTAAAGCCGGATAAAATGCCTTTAATCATTTTGTCGGCGTGGTAACGATTCTGCCAGTTCGCCACCTTAATTTTTGAGGTAATTGAGCGAAATCTGAAACTGTTAGTGTCATGTTTACTACGTTTTATATTTGTACAACAACAATAGACTTTCCACTCAGCAGGAATTATACCTTGAATAATTGATTGGCGGAATAGTAAACATAATAATGTGTGGACAGTGAACTGCAGCAAAATAGAATAAAGTCTGAATGCTATCGGCCCAGTAAACTTGGAGCAGTCAAGCAAGCGGAAAATTCCTTCAATATCCTGAACGGAAAAGAAAATATCCGACAAAAGTTATCAATACGATTTGAGAATCTAGGGAATGTTGAAGATCCGGTGGAGCTTTTAGAAGTAATTATTGTATATATTAACCTTCGTATGTGGACATGTAGGGGTAATGTTTTTATAGCTAATAGGGAGAATACGAACGGAATCTTTTTCACTAAGGCCCACAGATTTCGCTAACTTGTGTCAATTTTTAGAGCTCATTTAATTCTGCTGATCATGTCGTACTGGCAACAAGAAAAGAGTAAATTTATTGAATCCTTTGCAACCACGATGTCGTTTTCTAGCTTTGGCAAAAGCAAAATAGAAACTATTCAATTTGTCAGATACATATTGTTTCTAAGTTCTAGCCTTGTCAGTTTATAATTTAGCAAAAGAATTATTTGTAGGTAAGCGGTTACTAGACTGTTTTCGTGGGAATGACATCAGAGCATATGAAAATAAATTGTTTTGAAACTATGCCAATTAAGTTTGCAAATTTTCCTAAGAAAGAATTAAATTCCAATCAATACAGAAGAAAGACTCATTTAGAGCAATCCAATAATTGACTATTAGAAGTTTTGTGTCAGAGAACAAGAAATCAGTCATCGACTTGCATGCGTAGCAAATGAACTAAAGATAGGTACAGTGTGTTCAGAGGTGTCTGGTGAATATTTGCGTGGAATAAGGTCAAGTTAAATATGAAAATAGATTGAGGTTTGATGTTATATTGCCAATAATTGTTGTTGGTAAAGTTGTGATTTATCTTTTATTTTTGAATTGTCTAAGACATTGGAGTGTGGCCATGATGTGGCACCGCCTTCAAAATTTTAATCGAACAAATCGACGCTTAGTGCTTCTTTTAAGTCTCGTATATATTCTATCGGTCAGTCATCCGAATCGCTAAGTCACGGGGAAGTAAACATACCGGTTGTGAAGTTGCTAAACACACATATAAAGAGACACATATAGACATATACACAGACAGACGGACTCACACACACACACACACACACACACACACACACACACACACACAGACACACACACATAGATATATATATAATGAGCTTCTCACGGTTTCCGTCTGCTACATTCACTCACAAGGAATTCGTTCTCATGGATTTATAGTAGTAGACACTTGATCAATGTTCCGTGCAATGAGAGTGAACCCGAAATCACGTGGTTATAAGGTGAACTATTTAACCACGTGCTTCTATTAGATCGATATCTTATAGACACATTATTTAAGAAATAGTTCCAGATGAATAGAATAAAGTTCGAACGAATCAACCGCATAAATCTCGTGCATGTTCTATCGGTGTCTTTGCTCTGAGTTCTAAGTTACGGAGACGTGAATATACCTACACTAGTTATCAATCAATGGTAGGGACAAATACAGACACACACACGCACATACACACGCACACGCACGCACATAAATACATTCATCCATTCATATACACAAATATATATACATATATACACATACATATATATACATATATATACATATATATATATATATATATGCAATAGTAATGATGCGAAAGCATGCACAGTAAAGCCGCTTGGCACAGATTGACCTTGAACGCTGCTGTGCATGCGCACTAAGTTTTATCGCTCTAGCTCACTTCTGCTGTTTACAACAGTGCTTAGAAGGAACGTGTGTAACTTGTGATCCCCGCATTCACCAGGACAGAGAAGGTTGTCATGGCGATACCTGCTCAAAGACCAACCCTAAGTTGCAGAAAGTGTATGGAGAGGAGTGTATGAGTCGCATTCACCTGAACGAATAGTTCAGATGTTTCCTAGATAGCTGGAAAAATGTCGATAGTGACTAGCGTTCTAGGAGACCCGAAGCCAGTAAAGCTGATAAAAGCAGCGCATATGTGCGTGCAACTGTGAGGGGAAATCTTCGAATCACCATCCGTAATATATCAGAGACCGTGCAGCTTAGTTACTGTCCAGTTCAGTCCTTTATCATTGAAGTTTTGAGTATGAGACGCGAATCTGCCAAGTTTGTGCCAAAACTACTTTCAGGCTGACCAAAAGGACACTTGGGTTTCAGTTACACAAGATCACCTTGATGGAAAACTTTTGACTTGAAAACCTTGATTTGAAAATTTTTCGTAGGCCTCTGAGTAAGTATCGCCAAGCTTATGGCAACATTTGATGTACATTCTCCGCTCAACTTTCTCTGTCATAGTCAATGCGACGGTCACACGCTACACACCTTCCTTCCAAGTGGTGCTGTAAACAGCAGAATTGCGTTAGAACAATAAAACTTGGTGCGCCTTCACAGCAGCGTTGAAGGTCAATCTGTGCCAAGTGCCCACACTCTGCGTGCTGTAGCTTCGTTACAATGGTAACAGTCCGGATACTTGTTGATGACACCTCGTATGTATATATATATATATATATATAT
>NC_068992.1:17967725-17970673 GCF_001194135.2 Octopus bimaculoides
TATATATATACATATACATACATACATACAAAGTATGGGGGTTTAGTTCACAGGTGCACACACACGCTCATACACACACACGCACACAGACACGCACTCACACACACACGACGCACGCACACACACACACACGTACAAACAAGCACACACACACGCGCGCACACATACACACACATGCACACACATACACGCATATACGCATCTGCACCCACACACGCACACACACATACGCACACACATACACGCACCTTCTCTCACATACAGAGTTTTACTGGCTGAAATAACTTGACAAGGTGATACAGCATGTTCAAATTGCTTGATATTTTAACGATTTACCTTTAAACTGACCCTTTAAGTTCTGAATATAAATAACTGTATCGGTCCTTATTTGCCTAGTGTGAACGGAAACACATACACACGCACAACTACAAACCCTCACGTATTGCATACATACAAATGTATATACATATATTCGTGCAATCAAGGAGCAGAAGATCGGTGATATTGCTGAAATAATATGCAACGCCATCCGTAGTAAAGACTGCTCTGTGATACATATATAAATATATAATATAAATTACTCTGGAAGACGATAGTGTGAAATTTAGGGGAAATTACCTGCTATTTCTGGCATTTCAATTAACCATATAATCTCTTTTTTTTCCTTCTTTGAAACATTAATGATTTTAGTTTTAGATGCGATGATAAATAATTTTAGCGAGGAAACATGAATTTATTGGATTTCGTGCTATTTCTTTCGACAAACACATTAACTAAGTCAGTAAATTTTGTTGGTGTATCTACAAATAGAAACCAGATCTCCAGCGTGTACAAACACGATAGTATCTGCTGCCACATTAAGGTCTTGCGTTTTGCAACTAACTGTCCTTGTAATTGACTCGTTTGCGACTGTGAATCTTTCTTGTCATATAGTTGAATAAAACGATTTATACTCTTACTGATATTAAATTTATCAATGATACAGTGTAATGAAAGGCTAAGATTGATGGTACGAAGTATGAAGCTAATTATATTTAATACACTACAGAGATTATCTTTCTCAATATAATTTGCCAGCTTATAGCTGTCCATTGGCAGAAAAGCTAGAAAGTGGGAGGAAATATCTTAAGAGTATTTAGTCTCATATCTCCATTGACTTTCTCAGTACAAACACTTCTTGGACATCACTTTTATTATTTTCCGGTCACTAAATTATGCATCAGTAATATACACCAATACACGTTGCAAAGAGAAGCAACTTAAATTGAAATGAAATGATTTCCACCGGAAATTGAAACCAGATCTCCAGCTCTGTCTAGACTTGTTGAGAGCTTACCTGCTGCTTTATGATGTTAATCACTTATAAATAATATTGATTTCTTACTATGGCTTAAGTTCATTATTTCTTTTCGGAATGAAGAATGCAATCGATCTCTTAGACTCGATCCCAATTCTTTAGAGGTACTTACTTTTTGATCGATCTCATAAATATATATAGAAGCACGTAGACATCATTACGATTTGAACTTGGAACATAAAAGGGATTCAGTCTGGCAGTTTGCCATACCTGTTTCCATCATATAAGTTACGAATAAGTACAAAGCTAGATATTTTGAAGAAAAGTGGAGTTCTTAATTTCAATCTCAGTATTTGAGTCGATGGTAGATTTTAAGCATGATGATAGGAACTGTTTGAAATAACAGCCAAATCTCCTTCGAATCACACCCTACATATTAAAAAAAGGAGGAACACTTTAGATAAAGCAGTCCGAGTGACGTTCACAATGTTAAGTAAAGAAAAGTAAAGTTCCTTCCCAAATCATATAGAATCATAGGGATATCTTCCATGGCGTATTTAATTCTACCCACCTGGATGGGACGACAGTCCGTCACAGAATTACACTTTTTTGCCAGCTGAGTGGACTTGAGCAACGTGAAATGAAGTGTTTTGTTCAAGAACACAACGCATCACCAGGTTCAGGAATCAAAACCTCAGTCTTGCAATCATTAATCCAACGCACTAACCATTAAGCCACGCACCTTCATGGTGGAATTTGAACTCAGAACGTAAGGACAGACGAAATACCGCTAAGCATTTCGTCCGGCGTACTAACGTTTCTTATTTCTTTACTGCTCACAAGGGGCTACACACAGAGGGGACAAACAAGGACAGACAAAGAGATTAAGTCGATTACATCGAGCCCAGTACGTAACTGGTAACTGGTACTTTATCGACCCCGAAGGATGAAAGGTGAAGTTGACCTCGGTGGAATTTGAACTTAGAACGTAGCGGCAGACGAAATACTGCTAAGCATTTCGCCCGGCGTGCTAACGTTTCTGCCAGCTCGCCACCTTAAGGAATATATTGTAGAGCGACACCACAGAATTTGAACACAAAACGTCAAGAAATGTCACTGAAATAACATAAAGAACATTTTTGATCGCAAGCCAGCGAACTGGCAGGATTGTTTGCATGTAGGGCAATATTCTTAGAATCTTTCCTTTTAGTCTTGGGTTCAAATACCGCCGATGTCAACATTACCTTTCATTGGTTTTGGGTGGAGTGTCGATAAAATAGAATACCACTCAAAAACCGTGGTCATTGGGATCGACTTATTCCGTGGGGTCAAAGTTTCTGGTTTCAGTGCTGGAACGGACCGGCCTCTCATCCAAAGGTAATTGTTGTGATCTCGCCCAATTATACACCATGGAAACACAGTAAATCAGCCTTATGAATCCTAAGAATCGGAGAAAAAAAAATAATCGGCAACACAAAAGACTTTGCCACTAAACAACACATAATTAACCAAAATTCCTCACTGTGTTTTAAAGATAATCTATATAGAAAATAACATGCTTGCTAATCAGCGAAATTCTTATCAATATTTATCAAGTAAATTATTAAAAATATTTGCCCATTGTCTTCTTTTTTTGTATTTTCGACGCCAC
>NC_068992.1:17971188-17971758 GCF_001194135.2 Octopus bimaculoides
ATATATATATATATATATATATATATAAATATATATATATAAATGTGTAATATATATGAATATACTTTACAACACACATAAATACATACATGCAATCATATATATGTGTGTGTGTATGTGTGAGTGTATGCGTGTGTATATGCCTGTGTGCTTTTAATATGTATTAGATAGACACGTATATAGATGTAAAGATATATCCCTATATACATGCATAGGTAAATATGCATGTATAGGTAAATATATACATACATTCAGATATATGTGCGTGTATGTACGATTGCGTGCGTGCGTGTGTGCTTGCGTGCGTGTATGTGTAACGCACACCCAGTGTGTGCATGTGTGTACGTGGGTGAAATATGGAAATCTGAGCCAAGCAAATAGAAGATTCAGGATTCATAAAATTCTCTGATCATAGCACGAAATAATAAATATATAATAACACAGATAAAACATTTATATAGCAATATCGCAGCGCTGTTTTAACTATGCATCTCTGGCGATACCGTAATAGTTCAATAAACAATCACCACCACCACAACAACAACAACAGCAATAGCAACAATGTCGGGG
>NC_068992.1:17971818-17972533 GCF_001194135.2 Octopus bimaculoides
CAAATAGCAAATTATTTACGTTTGAAACATTCTTACAAGAAAAAGTAATGGTTTTTTTTTTCTTTATTTTCGTTATTTAATTTTGTTTATTTATTTCATTTGGCAAATAAAGGAAACGACAAGTTGCATGATTCTTGTTCCTCTTAAGGAAATTTCTGTAAGATAATGCGTCAAAGGCTTCTAAATACTCACACACACGTCCACAACTCCACCCTCATACACTCACACACACGTACACACGCACGCACACACGTACGCCCACATATTTGCATACGTTCTTATACACACATAAACACATATAAACATATGCACACATATATATATATATATATATATATATACATACCTTCATAGAAAGGCGCCCGCATTATATTTGTATAAATACATGTACACATTTACAAACATACATGTATACATATATATATGTATGTATATATATGTGTACACACACACACACACACACACAAAAACACACGCATACATTCAGGTACATATGCACATACACGTATTTACACACTCAGAAACACACACACACACACACACATACACATATATATATGTACACCTATATATACATATGTACACACATATATATATATGTATATGTATATGTACACATATATATACATATATACACACATATATATATATATGTATATGTATATACATACATCTATATATATATGCATATGTATTTACATACATACATATGTAT
>NC_068992.1:17973185-17976790 GCF_001194135.2 Octopus bimaculoides
ATCATCATCATCATCATCATCATCATCATCATCACCATCTTCCTCTTTCTTCCACTCCTCCTCCTTTCTACTCTTCCTCATTCCCATAATCATCATCCTCATCGTCTTCATTGTCTCCATCACCATGATCATCATTATCATCACCATCACCATCTTCTTTCTTCCACTCCGCCTCCTCCCCTCCTCCCCTCCTCCTCCTTTCTACTCCTCTTCATTCCCATAATCATCATCCTCATCGTTTTCATTGTCTCCATCACCATGATGATGATCATCATCATCGTCATCGTCCTCGTCGACTTCATCATCATCGTTATTATTATCCTCATCATCATGAACTGCAGCAGCAGCAGCAGCAGCAGCAGGCATCTCCACCTCTACACCCCTACCAACGCCACCCCTACCACCATCATAACCACCTCTATCATTACCGCTCACCACCACCACCACTACCACCACAACCGCCACCACCATTGTCGTCGTCGTCGTCATCGTCGTCCCGTTATCACGCCAGCATCTTACTATTTATGCTGTAATCGCAACAAGACCGAGTTGACCAATGAGTAAAACAATTATCCGTTTACCTGAAGAGCCTTGATTTCATATCATATCAAAGGTGTTCGATCCTGGGCAAAGTCTCACCCTAATACAATTCGGTTTAGCAGAAAACAAGTTGTTGTTTTTGTTGTTGTCGTCGTCGTCGTCGCTAAGCGCCAAATAAGCCTTCATTAAATACTCCCGTTTCCAATGGTTTTCATACAGACGAAGACCCTATTTTATTTCAGATAGTGGGGGCGCGTGGCTTAGTGGTTAGGGTATTCGGCTCACGATCGTAAGGCCGTGAGTTCAATTTCCGGCACAGCTGTGTGTCCTTCAACAAGACACTTTATTTCACGTTGTTCCAGTAAACTTAGCTGGGAAAAAATGAGTAGCACCTCTACTTCATAGGTCCACCCTTGTCTGTGTCCCACTGAATCTCCCCTGAGAACTACGTTAAGCGTACGCACTTCCGTGGAGTACTCAGCCACTTGCAAGTTAAGTTCACGAGCAGGCTGTTCCGTTTATCGAATTAACCTGAGTATACCGCTAAGTATTTCGCCTCGCGTGCTAACGCTTCTGTCAGCTTGCCGCCTTGTAATGATTTATAATATTGAGAACTGGATAACATTCTAGGCATTATCAAAATAAGCAATTGAAGCATAAATACATTTTTTGAAAAAAAAATAAAATAAAATAAAAACATTAGTTTCTAACATTTATGTATGTATCAAGAATGATAAACAGGTAAACTACGTGAAAATGTGTTCAAATTGTTAATGGAAAGGCATGGTTGATTCAGCCCAACAGATCTCATGTTTTGCTGACATAATTAAAACGATTCTAATTTAAAACGCATCAGGCCAAATTCTCTATCTTAGGAACCTCAAAACTTCTTTAACTAACCAGACAAACTCTATAGATTTTGACGGCTATTATGAGTCTCAGAATGCAACTTATAAAATCCACTTTAATTGCCGAACCAATAAAATTTCTATTACAACTGAATAAATCTTTTAATTGGCTCATCAACTATATAACATAGAGTTAAAAAAAACAAAACAAAAACAAACAACGACAGAAAAAAAGGAAAAGCAAAATAAAACAGGAGGCTATAAGTAAAGAAATAAAGAAAAAAATCATGCAATTCTTTGAAATCTTATCATTCATAATAATTACTTTCTTTGTCAAGTGTTTATAGAAATCTACTTCAGAAAACCATCGCCGCATTTTCAATATATTCATTTTTGTATTTGTTTTCGAAAATGATTTTTTTATACAGAAATATCGTAATTACTAGTGTTTTCTTGGAAATATAATTCTCTTTGGAGAGGAAAGTACTCTTAGTATATTGTTTGATATTTCTACATTATTAATGCAGGCTGTTGTAGTGTTGTGGCAAGCTCTTGTCCAAAGATACTTAACTGAAATTTTTCACTAATATCTTTAAAACACACAAATGTATAATCCTATCTCACTTCTCTATCTCTTGACATATTTGGGGTTATGTGAGAGTGAAGAGTTTATGGACATTCCGCCATTTTAAACAGAATCTATTCGACGATGACGTATATTTTAACAGAGAAACAAAACAAAAAAAAACTTATATACAAGGCTGATAGTGAATAGAAATATACAAACGCATACATAAGCGCAGACATGGCTGTGTGGTTAAGAAGCTCAAGTGTCTTCTGGTAGGGGCCTGGGCCGATCAATGCCTTGTGAATAAATTTTGTTGACGGAAACTGTGCGGAAGCTCGTCGCATATATGTGTATGTGTGCGTGCCTGTGTTTTTGCATTCGTGTTTGTTACCCTAACGCTTGATAAACGGTGTTGGTTTGTTTACATTCCCATAATTTATCGATTCGGCAAAAGATGCATCCACAACCTCATCTTTTCTCCCGCAAAAGTTTTTGTTTATTTCAATCTTTATTATAGAGGAAAAGATTGCTCTTGATTCCTAGAGGATTTCTAAAACTGGTCGGAAGTCAATTGATAAGTATTATCAGACAAGAGAACTGGCAGAAATGCTTGCAATAATCGCTGCTAAAGTAACCCATGTTACTAGGTGTTGCTTTTAAAATTGACGATGAATTAAAATATCTACTCAAATAAGCAAAGGCGAGGTTTTGAACATGGGATGCAAGGAGTTGGAACGACACCGCAAGGCACGGGTTAGCAGTCCTTACAATTACGCTAGTCCTCCGCCCTCGATTGTTATTGGTACGGTTCTGTCGACCCAAGTGATGGAAAAACAAATTTGTCCTGAGCCGGATTTGATCTTGAGGAAAATGTGTCGGAACTAACACATTGAAAATTCTCTCTAGCGCTGTAACGACTCTAACCAAACCTCCAGGTTAGATACATAGGAAATGGGAAATGGGAAATTGAGCATTTTATGCCTTTTCTTAATAATACTAAATCTCCTGTCGCTAGAAGGAATGCTTTTTTTATGAGTGAGGTTGCGGAAGAAAGTGATGACAAAGAGGTGCAATATTTATGAACTTATTAAGTCAAAACACAAATTTGTGAAATAGATTCGATAAACATACTTGATGTTTAACAAACTGTAAGAATTTATCTGAAGAGGATAAAAATCAGGAAAATTGTTTTGTGTGGGATTTAGGAGGTTAAATTAGCGTGGGATTTGGCAGGTGAGTTTTAGTTATAACTAGCAGTATAACCCGGCGCTGCTCGGGATTAAGATAGGATTATTAAATGATTAAGTCCTTTATTTCAAACCAAAATAAGCAACATCGACATCAGATTTGAGCGAAATCCGTTGAAATTGGTTTGGCTGAAAATGGTTTGCTGGCAATTTGATTAGGAAATCCCATAAGGAATCAGTTTATTGGTTATTTTCACTTATTGACACTTTTTTTAAATGTTGCATTAGAGATCTGCATAGGAGAAGGTTGATCTGAAGGTTTGCATTGGGGATCTGGATTGGAGTAACTTAGGAAAGCTTACCAACAACCGTAACCAAAAAATAAGGAGCCTGTCCCTTCTATGTTAACTCTAACCCTAACCCTAACTCTGACCCTAAAACCGTAACCGTAACCCTAACCCT
>NC_068992.1:17979595-17986157 GCF_001194135.2 Octopus bimaculoides
ATATATATATATATATATATATACATATATGGACTGGACAATATATAATATATATATTTATATTATGTATGTATATATATATATGTTTATATACGTACGTGGACTGGACAATATATAATATATATGTATGTATATATACATATACATGTAAAGAGAGAAAGAGAGAGATAAGTTGGTATATTGCGGTAAATACAGCATTGACAAAAATTGTTACTATAACACATTGTATGCGTGTGTACACACACATACATACATACATACATACATACATACATACATACATACTCACACACATGCATGTATATAAAGGAAGAAAGACAAATAGCTAAATGCTCATATAAGCAAATGGAATGTAAATGTAACTTTCCGTTTACGCCTTATTTGAAGTTGAGAAGAAAATAAATATTTAAGCAATTGTGTTAAATGTGAATACGTTTTCAACGATGGATATGTGTACCCTGTACAACATTACAACTACGGAGATGTTTTGTATATTTGTGTGCACAACAGAACCAGCAAAATTCGATTAATTTTATACAAATCAATCTGACGAAAATTTAAATTTCCAGGTAAACTTGTGTCTAGTAATACAGCCTGGCAGCTAGGAAACTTGATTGAATCCTTCAACAATAACAGCAGCTGTCAATACAAACAGATTTTGATGTACTGGTTGCTCCCTTTTCAAGCAATTTCATTCGTTCAGTTAAGAGCATGGATTTCCAGGAAATTAAATGTTTCTAACTACTGTCAAAACGCGTTACTTCATTAACTGCATAGACAAGTACGAAAGCGTACAAATAAAGTTAACAAGAAAGATAACAAGAAACACAAAAAAAAATAAATAAATAAACCTATAGCAACAATATAATCAGCTATATAAAAGCAATGGGAAGCATTTTCCGTTTCGCATCGACCAATTCCGTGCAATCAGAATATTGTCCAATATCAAACTTCGAAATGCGTAATGCTCTAAGTCATTTCTCTGTTGCCGAATATACAAATAGAAGAAAACAACTATTAAACCCGGAACATTTTTTTTTATTGGAATGCTATAAAGCTTAATATAAAACAAAAATATAAAGCACCACTGCAAAAAAGAAAAAAAAATGGAGCGTTGTTAAATAAAAGATTTTCTTAATTACGAACGGGTTTTATAGTTAGAAGGGAATTCAGGAATAAGTGTAATACGAAAAATTACCAACTGATTGTTAATGACAGAAATAAAGTAATTCAGCGCTGTAATTAAAACGAAGCTGCAGAAATCGTTTAACACTTATCCCTGTTACACAAAGAAACTGTTTTTATTTCTTTATCCTGTTATTGTTCTTTAACCGCCAGATCGGTTTTGATTGAACAGATCTATAATCAAATACTTTCTCATCATTCCACTCCAAAAAAGTTAATCCAAGAACGCGTTAAGTGACGTGCATCACCATTTTTGAGACGGCAGTATGTGATTTAAAAGACGTTTTCCTGTGGTATCAAGCTGGTTGAGCAAGCGTGAAGAATCTGCACGCTCAGTGGTTTACAACCGAAGTCGATACGATCCCTTTTGGTTCGTAGAAGATTTTGGCGGGGTAAACACTAGCAAAATTGTAAATTGGATTCACTTTTAGTATTTTATGGGTCCGTGAAAAAATATCTGCGTCAGCTGTATCTATTGCAAGAAACAGTTAGGTTTCTTTTTCTGACGTTTTACATACTTCAGCCTACACGAATGAATGTGTGACCAACAAAATAGGAATTTTGAAAGAAATATCTGTAAATCTAGTTATGAAATATCGAATGGCTATGGGGTCCAGCAGAATAAAATAGTAATCGAAAAGGTCCATAGATTAAAAAACAAAATGGCTGAGAACCACTGATGTAGATAATCAATCTTTGATTTTCCGTTCTTCTCAAAAACTGATTGATGAAAAGATACCAAACGCTGGAATAGTACTGATGTTATTTATTGATCTAAATGAGTTTCAAGTCTATTGAACTAACTTCCTTGAACGTCATACTTTTAGATATCTTCAGGAATTCTATTCAGCGCTGCTTATATTCTTGCTCAATTATAGATAAATGACCATAATTGTTTGGTTGTCGTCATCCAATGATCCTGAGTAGTCATTATAATAAGGCTGTTTTAATAAAAGATTCAATGAATTAACTCTGGCCGTGTCTTCTTTAATGTTGGGAATGATGTAGTCTTGAGGTCTAGGAGCCACACATTTAAACCTGTTGAGTAATCGTTAGAGATTTTACACCTACACAGAACAAAATGTAGGTTGACTGACTATATAAAAGCATTTACTCCTGACTTGATAGGAAACTGATCTTTTAATCGTTATGAAAGTAAGTTCTTTAAGTGATAGTTTGTGGTGGTGCCCTTACTGGATGTAAGGACGAAGCAAAGATCTAGAATGGTTTGATGGTCGTAGGTGATTTGAAAGGACATGAAATGATTGGTGAAAACGGCGTTTGTTGTCCTGCTAAGTTGCCTCTGAAGATAGCGGAAGAATATTTGTTAGGTTTTAATTGTATCAGTCAGTAAACTGCGACCATTCTGGGGCACCGAACTGAAGCATTTTAGTTGAACGAATCGACTCCAACTTTGTTTTTTTGAAAGCCTGGTACTCATACTGTCTGATGCTTTTGCCCAAAACTGCTAAGTTACTGGGATGTAAACACACCAACACGGGTTGTCAATCGGTGATGGGAGACAAACACAGACACGAAGATACATGCACACGCATATCTATATATGCGCATGCGCGGATGTGTGAGAGAGAGTATGTGTGTGAGTATGTGTGTTCTCGTGTGTCTGTGTCCCTACACCCACCGCTTGACAACCCGTGTTGGTTTGTTGATGTTCATGTAACTTAGCGGTTCGGTATAAGCGTCCGATAGAATATGTACCAGGCTTAAAACATAAGATAAGTACTGGGGTTGATTCGTTCGACTAAAGTTCTTCAAGTCGGTGTCCCAGCATGGCCGCAGCCCAATGACTGAAAGAAAACAACGATGAAAGGTAAAGATGATACAAGCAGCGGAATACGGTTAAAAAGGTTTGTTTATAAGAAAACCATCCGGCTTCCTGTGACTCATGAAAAATAAGCTCCAGTATGGTCGCTTGTAAAAATAATATAAGCAGTGGAATACAGTTAAAAAGTATTGTTCATAAGAAAACCATCCGGCTTCCTGTGACTCATGTAAGAGAAGCTCCAGTATGGTCTCTTGTTTTGTATAAAACAAGACAAAGATCTACAAACTAGAGAAGATTTACATTACTACTTCAAACAAGCGCTGGTTGCATTCTCTGGTAGTTTTTCTCGGAGACATAGAAAGAGGCGGTAATCCAGAATGGTCTTCTATGTGATGTCTGCAACAAACTAAAGAATGGAAGAACTGAGGAACTTATGAAATATTTCCACTTAAAACAAATTTGGCTGGAATCTCTTATGATATTACAGTCTCTTGTTTATTTGAAAATGGTTCTTTTATCTACGAAGAAAGCATTGGTATCAGAAAAAAAAAGTATATTGTGCGTAGTTGACTAAATAGGTTATATGTATCTTTTGTTAGAGGGAAGTATATAAACTTTTCTCATCCATGATTAAGCCCCCCTCCACGCACATATATGTATGCATGTATATTTGTGTGTGTATGGGAATATACGAATATGCTCATATATATATATATATATATATATATATATATAATATGATATATATATATGATATATATATATATATATATATATATATATATACACACATACATATATATGATATATATATATATATATACATATATATAATGTGTGTGTATGTATATATATATATATATATATATATATATATATATACATACGCACACATTATATATATGCATGTGTCTTAGGTATGAATGTACGTATATTCTTTTGTTTCTACTAGATATGTCTATGTGTTTGCATGTATGCGTATAGAGAAACGCAGATATGCACAGGCGCAGAACCACACACACACACACACATTCACATATACTGTACACATATGTGTGTATGCGTGCGTGAGTGCATGTATGTTTATGGATATATACGCCTATGAATTATATATCTTAATTAAGTTAAAATAGTAGTTCAATAACTCGACTTCCTACCGTTTGTACAGCGCATGCACAGAAGTCCAGTAATATTATTTTTACGCTTCTCTAAAGGTGGTGAGCTGAAAGAATCGTTAGCACGCCGGACGAAATGCATAGCTGTATTTTGCTCGTCTCTACATTCTGAGTTCAAATTCCGCCAAGGTTGATTTTGTCTCTCACTCTTTCGGGATCCATAAAATAAGTAACATTTAAGTTCTGGGGTCAATGTAATCGAATGTACTCCTCCCCTAAGATTCCCGCCTTCTGCCTATAATAAAAATGATATGTATATGTGAACAAATTATAAATGGCAACCAAAATAATAAACTGAACAATAAAATAATTTGATCCTTAAATGATAAATTCAATTCAATTTTATGATTTTATAGAAATAAATGACACCTAACTAAATTTTTATATATATATATATATAGGCGTAGGAGTGGCTGTGTGGTAAGTAGCATGCTTATGAACCACATAGTTCCGGGTTCAGTCCCACTGCGTGACACCTTGGGCAAGTGTCTTCTACTTATAGCCTCGGATCGACCAAAGCCTTGTGAGTGGATTTGGTAAACGGAAACTGAAAGAAGCCTGTCGTATATATGTATAAAAGCGCAGCATAGTAATGTTTTCCCGATCCCTTATTGTCAAAGTTCGAAAGATGCTGGGAGCTGCTGTCTGGGATCCAACATCAGCAGCTAAGCGCAAAAGACATGCACAGGATCCCAATACCTCAGAACACTTAACTTTATACAAAAAGCCCAAGAAATAATCAATAAAACCCCCAGAATGTCAATCAGAACCATTGCAACCGACATAAGTTTTTCTGAATTCCCCATCAGAAGAGCTGTGCATGAGAACAACCAGTACAAATCGTATATGATGCAGAGGGGATTATTTCATATCGGATGTGACAAGAGAGAATCGTCCGAGTCGTGCAAAGCGCTTGCTAAACAAGTTAAAACAACAGGAGACTGAATGCTTTGGTTTTGGTCCTGTTAGAACGACAAATAGTTATGCAGAGACACGAAAGAGGTTCCAATGTCAGGCATGCTAAGTTCCCAGCAACTGTAATGGTTCTGAGAGTCGCCAACAACGAGAAAGTTGCTATGCCTCCTCACTTTTTTCACAGGGCTTAAGAATCAATGCCGCTGTCTCTACAAAGGTGTTGGAGTAATTGGTGAGGCCTTGGATAGACAGAATACGCAACGGAAGATCCCATGCCGCCGAGAACGACTCAGCACTGCCTCATAAAGTGAGAACAACCCGGGCGTGGATATATGCCAGTCTCTATCACCATGTTCTTCCAGATACATTGCCTTCTAGATCACAAGACCTCAATCAACTGGACTATTACGTACGGGGCGTAGTTGAGAGATAAGTCAATAAACACCCTCATAACACCATAGAATCTCTCATTCCGCCACAACCAGCACCAGCACTATATTCAAAATTGATAAAGATCATTTGATTCAAGTATAGTAACACTTCCGGCTCCGTATTGAAGCAGCCATCAATGATAAGGATGGATTAGTTGAATAGGTGTGATAAAAGGATTCTCGAGAATTTGTGTAAGAATTTTCAAATACAACTCTTCTTTGATTAGTTATGCGTTTTTTTTAAAATTCATACACGTGACCTCAAAAGAACTGTCGCACCAGTACTTATATGCGTGCGTGTGTGTGTGTGAAGCATCCCTATATATGTGTGCACGTGTGTGTGTGAAGCATCCCTATATATGTGTGCACGTGTGTGTGTGTATCTATGTATTTGTTCTTGTCCCTTCGACATCACTGATCAAACGGTGTCGGTTTGTTTAAGTCCCCGTACCATAGTGTTTCGCTAAAAGTAACCGATAAAATAACCACACAGAGGTTTTTTTAAAGACATAATGGGCTTTCTTTTTTCGACTAAACGCTTCACACGGTACCTAGCATGGCCGTAGACCAGTGATTTAAACAAGTAAAGCATAAACACCATACATTAACAGGTATATGTATACACTTGGAAAGGTACGTACATGTATACATACATACGTGCATACATGCATGCTGTAATTGTTATCGCGCCATTATCCAAACCCCTGCAATGGTGTTTCTTTCATCGTTACAAACCAGCACATCCCTTCTAGGAAGAAGTGTGAAGAGAGTAAAAAACAAAAGCACATATTTATACATAAATATATGCATACGTATATGCAAGCATCCACACATTCATATAATCAAACGTATCAGTAAGATTTGTCTCTGTCAGTTAACTGACTTCTGTACACGAACCTATATACAAATATATAATTTCATAATTATATTCACGGCTCCATGCTGACACTTACACACACATGAACCCTTCCGCAAACAGATGTATATATATATATGTATGTATGTGTATGTATGTATGTATGTATATATATTTCTCTTCATATATATATATATATATATATATATATATA
>NC_068992.1:17987671-17991370 GCF_001194135.2 Octopus bimaculoides
CACCACCACTTCCACCACCACAGCGCCAGCATCACCACCACTACCATCATCATCATCATCAACATTTTGATGGTGATCTTTCTCATATAATCGACCCTCACATCATTATGATCATGTGGCGATGATGATGGTAACGACGATAGTGATGATGATGATGTCGTCGATGATGATGAAGATGTCGATGCCGATGATGATGATATATGATATATGATAAGTGTCCTTCTTCCATTCCCCCTTCCTGAACCTCACCGTTGCCCTCGTCGTAATAACCGTCTGCCCCGGCACATGCGGTCGTCTGCCCGCGAAAGCAACGTGCATGTGGCTGAGTGCTCCACAGAGACGTGTACTCTTAACATACTTCTCAGGGAGATTCAGCATGACAAAGAATGTGACAAGACTGGCCCTTTGAAATATAGGTACTACTCATTTTTGGCAGCTGAGTGGACTGGGGCAATGTGAAACAAAGTATGCTGCTGAATGGTACAACGCATCACCGGGAATTGAACTCACAACCATATAATCGTGAGCTGAATGTTCTAGTCTCTAAACCAGCCACCTTTTACTCTAACATAATTACCAAATGGCAGTTAAGATTGGTTCCACTTCAGCAGAGAAGATAATCTCAGAAATCAAAAATTCCTCCAAAATTGAGATTCCATTAAGGAAAAGGTCAGGCTTTTTGCCTGGAGACAAACGAGTGATGTGGAGACATGTTGCTGGCTCAATATCCGTTATCAACACGAAACCGGTCAGTAGCCAAGGAGTTAGATTTATATAAAAACGGGTAGAACTCATTTTTGTCTCAAGTAATCTGCGTAATTTGAACAAAAGCTAGCCAAGTCAAATAACTCAAACTGCTGGTAGCAAAGTGAATTTAACCTTTTAGCTTCCAGATTACTCCGTCAGATGTAATGTTTATTGACTCACCGTTTTGATTTAATCAGGCATTATTTGGTGTCTTCAAGATGTTGATGTGGCGGCTGTTTATTCTTAGAAGGACATTGTAAGGTAGGCTTCCAGAAGCCAGATCTGGCCAGATTGAACATAAAACAGGGAGAATATTTGGGACAGACATGGTCGATTTTAATGCTAAAGGTTTAAATAGCCATTTTAATATCAACACACCCGAGACCGCTCCTGGTTCTATGATATAAACTTCGATTATTAATGTGATCTAAATTAAAATGATCTTCTATTAAAATATCATAACAATTTATGTTGCAAACACAAGTTCATAAACGAAACTGATTTTACAAAAAGTTGTCATTGTTTTCTAAGCGTTTTCTTTCTACTACCGGCACGAGGTATGCTTTCTTGTGGGAGGAGATGGGGGTAGTGGTCAATTACATCGATCTCAGTTTTCAGCTGGTGCTTATTTTATAGACCCCGAAAGGACGAAAGGGAAGGTCGACTCCGGCAGAATTTGAATTGAGGACTTAAATCCGTAAGAAATTCCACTAAATATTTCGTCCGGCAATGCATTTCAATGGACATGTGGTAAGAAAAGGGACTCTTCTTGATTATAAATCAGAGAACAACTGGTGTTAGGTACCAAAGTTAAGTAGATAAGTGACCCATGAATAGTAATGTTTCAATACAACATACACTCCAGTGTCATCATAGCAAATGAACCAGTGTCATAATAACAAATGAATAATTGAGTATTTCTGTCTGTGCTTATTCTTCTTCTTGTTCCTTCCACACCACAGATTAGTTTTTTATTCATCATGGAACAGCGATCTATATTTCTCGCTTACCTACTCGGTAGAATTCATATCATATCGCCAAGCAAAGTCCGTTTACTATTATATATTTAAAACCTGCAGATCGATGAAATGGGTCTTTTTTTTTTTTTAGAAAAAAGAATATACAATATGCTAAGTAAGTAACTTAGAAAATATAATCAGAGTTCTACATTTTATACATACACAGCATTAAACGGGCGGAGTCCTTTAGCGGACAATTAGTTCAACGAAGATAATCGTTTCTTCATATTTGGCTGGATTTAAAGTTTGAACACGATATTTAGGAATAAGGAAGAAGTTGCATAGAATATGCGTATTCAATTTTTATTCCTTTCTTATTACGAAAATCTTAACATTTTATGTCTTAGTTAATTACGCATAGCACCACTTCATTCTTTTTAGAAACCCTCAGCATGGTATCCTCTGAGATATACAAATCAGACATTAACTTTATCAGTATATTAATTTCATTGATATAGTTTTGCTCTATCAACAGCGGAGCAAAACTATATTAGCACAGCTCTTATATTGTTATTGTAATTTCGCGTCACAACCGCTCCCTTATCGCAGGCCTAATATCAAAGTTATTCATACCGTGACCACCCTCTCTTCCTACAGACTCATACTTCTTTTTTAGAACAGAACCGTCTGATTTAAGCTGATATAGCTTACAATATAGGTGACTATAATTTATGAGCCCTATGGTCACCACGATTAAACTGTAGGTGATGCTTTTATCTAAACTCAGTTCAGCCCAGCTGGTGTAAAATTATAATCAAAATCATTTAAGATATGATGATACCGTTATTTATTTTTATACGTCGAACTGCATTGAATCACATGTCTATCTACTTTTTAATACGGTAACATATGATAATCCTGTGATCTGGCTACTATTTTTAGAAGATCATGCAACTCCATACATTCAACAAGCTCTTCCATTCTCGACTACCTACATACCCATAACCCCATTGCTAGAAATAACCCTGTAGCCACTGACCTTAGCCAGAACGGATACAATTATTTACTACTAGATTTCCTCTCCAACACCTGTAGAATTTAAGACTACCACAGACAGTACGACTCCCTTGAAATTTCTTCCACTTTGCTCTTTTTTCTTACCCTATCTTCCTCTACCTCCTCATCCTCTGTCTTATCTTCTCAGCTACCCCGTACACAATTCTTAGACA
This sequence comes from Octopus bimaculoides, assembly GCF_001194135.2. NCBI lineage: Eukaryota > Metazoa > Mollusca > Cephalopoda > Octopoda > Octopodidae > Octopus > Octopus bimaculoides. The sequence goes on from NC_068992.1 coordinate 17,990,607, forward strand.
TCATACGCCTATACTCCTTATTTTATCCTAAGTCCAATCCTTAACCCTCACTCTATCTATCTCTCTTTCTATTTATTTTCTTTTCTTTCTTTTTACTACTTAATAACCACCTCCGTTACTATTCTGTTACTGAACGATATGTTCGCGTCTTTTTTTCTCTGCATGCTTACTACATCAGGATTTTAACGCACATGGATCTACGCAGGATTGCACCTAAGGAATTACGCTCTTGTTTTTAGAACATCGGAAAGTTGAATTATGAACTTTTAAACTTCTTTTTTCCTCCTCTCTCTCTCTCTTTCTTCATCCCCTTATTTCTTTACTGCCTTCCTCAATGTCGACATCTCATTACTATATACCATTCTCATTTTCACTATTTTTCCCTATTTGTCTCTGATGACAGAGTATCCCATTCTTGGGGATAACTCAGAAACAACTGCAAGACATTGAATTTTTCGCATAGTACTTGAGATGTTTGCCTTGCTTTAATTTATATATAGGTGTGTATATGTTTGTGTATCTGTGTTTGTCACGCCTCACCATCATTTGACTACCGATACTGGTGTGTTTATGTCCCCCGTATCTAGCGGCTCGGCAGAAGAGATCGATAAAATAAGTACTAGGCTTACAGAGAAGGAGTCACGGGGTCGATTTGTTCGACTAAAGGCGGAGCCCCACATGGCCGCACTCAGATGATTGAAACAGATAAAAGAGAAAAAGAACAAAAACGTACAAATATATATATATATATATATATATATATA
>NC_068992.1:17991914-17992739 GCF_001194135.2 Octopus bimaculoides
ATTGAGTGTTCAATATAAAGGATCAAATATATAAATATATAAATATAAATATATATATATAAAGGCGACTCGAGTTTCAGGGCTATTTCCCTTCGTCATGGCCGGTATATATATATATATATATATATATATATATATATATATATATTTTAAAGGCGGTGCTCAAGCATGGCCACGGTCAAATGACTGAAACAAGTAAAAGAGTAAAAGAGATACACACACACACGTGTGTAGGTCTGTGTGTGTAAGTGAATGTGTGTGTGTGTTGTATAATATGTTTTGTATTCACGACAAATAAACAATTAAATCAATGTTCATTATAAAGTATTATACCCCGAATCTACATCTGTTGCATCACTTGTAATATTAGCTTTAATAGACAAACAAAGCATAATATATTATGGAAAAACAGAAGAACAATAAAAACATCATTTGAAATAGTTCATTTCCTATATTCGTTTCAATAATGGAAATATTATTACCCCTGTGTGCAATGCTTGCATCATTTCCTCTGTGAATTTTAATCATAGTGACATATCACGGCTATTGTTTTCCTGTCGTCTGTTTCATCTCTCCCTATGTATATGTGCATGTGTGTGTGTGTGTGTGTGAGAGAGAGAGAGAGAGAGAGTTTTACTAATTTAACTCCTTGGACTGTAACCATGATGATACACCGCCTTGAAGTACTTAGTCTAACGGTAACGAGGGACCAACGGAAACATACGCACACATGCAGACACACACACATGTACACATGCACACACATACATATATATTGTATGTATATATATATATATATATATATATATATATATATATATATAT
>NC_068992.1:17993242-17996522 GCF_001194135.2 Octopus bimaculoides
TCTATCTATCTATCTATGTATCTATCTATCTATCTATCTCTGTCTCTGTTTCTCTCTCCCTGTATATATATATATATATATATATGTGGGAGAATATACAAATAATAACAACAGACGAGGACAGGTGGTGTAAATAACAAAAGGATATATTAGTATGACGCTCGGGAATACGGAAAGTCTTTGACGTTTCGAGCTACGCTCTTCAACAGAAAGAATACGGAGACAAGGAGAAAAACAGGGAGAAAAAAAATTGAATAGTGTTCAGTCAACGGTCAATGATGTCAGTGCGGCGTCGGAGAGATCGAAGGGCTGACAGTTCAGCTGGGGGAGATGTTGAGACAACGGGGACGCCTGGAAAAGTATGAATGCGCAAACGCGACCTACATCATAAATAGGTATACACATATTGTATAAATTTTATAATTGAAAAATTTACGATACTTTGTATACACGAGTATACCCTTCCTGTTCTACATACTCTTACGACTTGCTAGACATAGCAGCCGTCTGCCTCTGTCTGTCTGTCTCTCTCTCTCTCTGTCCCTGTGTTTCTCTCTTTCTCTCGAATTACACTCTAATTTCGAAAGGCAGGTATACTTTGACTAACGTAGTCCTGGAAACACAATGATGGTCGAGATAAGAATGAATAGGTTTCAGCATTAATATCTTTGATCGTAGGTTTTCTTTAACTGGTCGACTCAGCAGAAACAAAAAAAAAAAACAAGGAAAACCACGACAATGGAACAATGAAAACAGCAATACCATATAACTGGGAAGGAATGTCAAGTAATACAAAACTTCAGTTATATAATTCCGATTGCAAAGGCTTTTTACATTTTCTACTGTAGCAAGCAATATTGCGGAAAGAAATTAGTTGAGTAAACAAACTAATACTTAATAATAGTTATTCATAGAAACTAAAGCAAATTATACAGCAATTCAAACTATCATTTCGAACGGTAACAGCATAAATAACAAACTAAAACTTTAGCGAAAAACAAATAAAATTCAAACATGGTATATATAAAAATGAATGCGAAATGGAGAATAAAAGAATACATTTTTCATATATATAAAACATGTTCTCTAAACGGAATATAGCATATGTTTCCTCTAACCATAAACTATCAGAATCAGTATATTGAAAGAATACAAAATGAAAACTATTCCTAATAATAGGGACCAGTACGCAAGTACTTATACACTTGTGAATAAATACACATGACTATGTAATATGCAGAACGTTCAAATTTTTCTTCGTATGTTTACTGAATAAAAATATATGCATAAGTCTAAACGTTTGCGTTTATGAAAATGTATATGTATCTTTCTCTCTCTCTCCTACACTCTCTTCACACACGCGCGTGCACACACATGCACATACGGTGAGAGATTGAGAGCGTATGCATACATACAACACACTACCTAAATACCAATCTGGAGAAATTAAGCTGCTTAAAACGAGAAATGAGAAAGCTAATTGGCAGATTATAGATCCAAGCCATCACTGGAACTGTGAGAATCGGTAAAACTTTCCAGAAGTTTTTCATTTAAGTATATATGAACATGTCTAGATATTGCAAGTATTTGCATGAGAAGACTTACATGAAACAAAAGATACAAGTCTGCACCTATACATACATACATACATACGTACATACATACATACATATATACATACAGTCAGACAGGCAAACGTATATACACAAATACACAGGCTTATATGTATGAATATTGTTTATCACAATAGTGCAGGAGACATTTTTTTCAGTTTAATATCATCAGCTTTCCTTGCACATTTTTTGTTCACATTTAATGACAAGCTTCCCTTAGACTCTCGAACCATTCGTCAGACCCTTTTTCTTCCACAATCATATACAACCACCAGTCATCATATTTAAGCTACTAATTTTGTAACTTCAAATTGCACCAACTATATTGTCCGATCACCAACCTCCTTCACTTCTCTAAATACTTTTTAAATGGAGATCCCTTAATCTCTTTTTAATTTCCAACTTCGTCTGTCCCTGCATTCAAACAGATTAGTGCCATACGATTTGTACATTAGTGTGCCCATAGTAACCCTTACTAAAATTCTACACTCTCTCCCATCACTCGTATCTATGCCACAAACATGTACTGTAATCCTTCGCCATTTCGCGGTTCACCTATCACGGTTTATTATTTAAGCTTACGTCGATTCATCTGTAGTGTTGTTTTGCATTTATAATAAAAATAAGGCTCAGGAGTGGCTGTGTGGTAAGTAACTTGCTTACCAACCACATGGTTCCGGGTTCAGTTCCACTGCGTGGCACCTTGGGCAAGTGTCTCCAACTATAGCCTCGGGCCGACCAAAGCGTTTGTGTCTGTTTGTCCCCCCAACATCGCTTGACAACTGATGCTGATGTGTTTACGTCACCGTAAACTAGCGGTTCGGCGAAAAGAGACCGATAGATTAAGTACTAAGTTTCCAAAGAATAAGTCCTTGGGTCGATTTGCTCGACTAAAAAGTGGTGCTCCAGCATGGCCGCAGTCAAATGACTGAAACAAGTAAAAGAGTAAAAGAGTAAAAGAGTAAAGAGTATGTACAAATTATAAAGATAATAATAAAAAAACAGTAAACTACTGTTTCTACTTCATGGATTTTCACCTATCGTGTGAGATTTTGGAACGTAACAATTGCGATAGTCAAGGAATTACTGTATGTCATTTTTATTCTACCATTATAGACATGACCAAAATGCCTACCTACTTAAATATATTTAACTTAATTTTACTCCCGGGTGCAAGAAACCGAATGATTAAACAAATTTATATCTGTAAACAGCCAGCACATTCTAAAATACACGCACAGACACAATCCTATATATAAGTACCTAGAAACTACCAAAAACTCCAACGAAAGATAATTCCCTGTGTATACTAAGTGTTTTACAAGCACTGCCTCTGTTTTACGTAATTTTCCCATCTGACGATTCCCACCCCAGATGAAACTATTTGTAACTTCGAAACTTTGAACGTTCTGATAAGCATAAAATTTGCTTCAGAATAGGAATGAGTTCTTTTCTTTATTGACACTTAATAGCACACATGATTTATACATACAAAGATACATACATACATACATACATATATACATACATACATACATACATACATAAACACACACAAATATTGACTTTTACAAATAAAAGGTTGACATTGACTTCAAACTTTCGGCTTGCTTGCGTTTATCAGACTCTCGATGAAGCCGAACATACAATTATATATATATATATAT
>NC_068992.1:17996931-17999636 GCF_001194135.2 Octopus bimaculoides
ATATGCGTGTGTGTCCGTGTATATATATATATATACATATATATATATATACGTATATAGACGGATGTATATGCGTGTGTGTCCGTGTATATATATATATATACACACTACTGCATAGAAAGCTACTCACACTTATATGTCTGTGTTAATAATAGAATAGACATAGCTAATAAAGCAATCTCTGTATATGATTTGCTTCAAGTTTCATTAAACAACAGTACAGCATTTGACCTCTCTGTGTGACTCCTTGATGGAAGTACAGACAATAAAGAAAAAAATACTGCCAACCTGAAGCACTAGATAAATGGTGACAGCATTTAATTAGACCAAAGCTGACGTAGTGTCTTTATTGGAAGCGATTGATCCTGGAGAATGAAAGTATAGAATCATACAGTCTCTGTCATATCTCTTCTTTCATGTTTATTTAGCCAGAGGTTAATGGTCAAAATAAGATTTCTTATTGAGATCAATGCATCCTGCTACATACATATCATAAACCACGTATAATATTTTAATCTTGTTTTGAAATTTACCAGACTTTCGGATGTAACCGTTGTGGTTATTTATTTTTAAATATCAATAACTTTTAACATCTCATGTTTTGGAGTGATTAAAGATTTGTCATTGAGGATCATTAATAAATGGATTTATAACGAGAAGAAATCGGATTAGGTGTTTTATTATACAGTCTTATAAGGATGATGAGGCGTAATTGGAGTCGGAAATGTATTTAACTCGGGTTTCATGATTCTTCAACATCATCCTATATATTTTTAGATGATTACTTAAAAAAATATTACTGATAAATATCTTATTCCGGAAAATCCCCATTTTTATGATACTGTCTGATGCTTTTATAGATATTGTCAGTTTTCGGCGTGATTGATAGTGTCTTTTGCAAAAAATTTAGGCGCAGGACTGGCTGTGTGGTAAGTAGCTTGCTTACCAACCACATAGTTCGGGGTTCCGTCCCACAGCGTGGCATCTTGGGCAAGTATCTTCTACTATAGCCTCGGGCCGACCAAAGCCTTGTGAGTGGATTTGGTAGACGGAAACTGAAAGAAGCCCGTTGTATATATGTGTATATATATATATGTGTGTGTGTGTGTGTGTGTGTGTGTGCGTGTGTGTGTGTGTGTGTGTGTGCGTGTTTGTGTGTCTGTGTTTGTCAATATCTCTTCGTGTCACTCCTTTGCTATGTTCCTCTACCCTTATTTTGATGGGGCGGCATGTTTAGCCTTTGTATAACCTATCACAGCTTCATATTCTCTTCTATTGGTGGTTTTACCCGAGGGAGATATTTGCGAAGTGTTGTATTACTCTTGAATACTGTCCCGATGTCATATGGGCCGCATATCATTTGTATCTTTTCGGAGAAGCCTTTCACATAGGGTAGACAGAGTGTAGACAGTTTATTGGTTTCATTCTCTCTTTTCTTTATAATTGGAGTGGATAGTATGTTTTGAGTATAGTTGTTGCTTAATAGATTGTTACTGAGCTTGATCATTTTTTCGTGGTGGGTATCACGATCGCTAGTTGTATTCATGCTCGACGTTTTAGGCACTGAGCAATCTCCCTCTTTACACTGTATGGATGATGGGTTAAGATATCGACCAGTGATGGTCGGTTTGTGGTATACGGATGTCCTGAATCCATACTTGGTGCGTGTTAATAATACGTCCAGGAATGGTAGCTGATTGTCTTCTTCCTTTTCAATTGTGAACTGTATGAATGGCTTTATTGAGTTCACATGATCTAACACGCAGACACACACAAATACATATGTATATTTAGATATGCTTATTTATAGGCATCTATCTACCTATCTATCTATCTATCTATCTATCTATCTATCTATCTATCTATCTATCTATCTATCTATCTATCTATCTATCTATCTATCTATCTATCCATATGGGTAAGTGTTTGGTATCATACGTGAGATTGTGAGCTGTAAATTATTGGCAATTAATCGATATCAGAACCCAATGGAAAATATGCCAGGTGACGACGGAAAGAATTGCGCAAATATCAGCAAACAACTAATTAATGTAGAGGATAATTTTATGGCAGACACTGACGCTGATCTGTCCGTCCTTTATATCACCATTAAACTTAATTTTTGGTTAACTGAAATTTCCAGTTTCCACACATGATTATTCCACTGAATAAATTTTCATTAATGTCATTAAATTCCTCGCTTATTATATGATCGTTTCTTTAAATTGGAAGTATTTTTACTTCTCACTGTCTCATGGACGGCACTGCGCATGTAATTATATGTTTCTCATGTAAGGAGGCCTCTGGCAAATATTGCTGTAACATTATTTTAAATTTCTTAATCAGTGAATATTCTTTACATCAAAGAATACATATTTTGTTCTCTTTAATGAACTCATAGGTGTTATATAGGTGCAGACGTGGGTTTGTGATTAGGAAAACCACGTCGTTAGCAACCATGTAATTCCACTAGTCCTTTCAAGACAGAGTCCAAGCATATCCACATTTCATTGAATCACACAATATGTGGTAAGTAGCTTGCCACTTCGCTAATTTCATGAGCAGGCTGCTTCGGTGATTGGATCAACTAGAAACATCATCGTCGTAACCGACGGAGTGCCATTTTATTTTTCACTCTCCATACACAGGCCACTGTTCATTCTCCTTTGGTATATTTCGCTTTGGTCCTTTGGTCATTATATATA
>NC_068992.1:17999904-18000847 GCF_001194135.2 Octopus bimaculoides
ATATATATATATATATATATATATAGAATATGAGGGGTTTAGTTCCCTTGTAATCTAACCGAATAGGTACTCTGTCCGAGTACCATAGCTGGTTGACCGTTAGGTTCCAAGATCACAGTTACAGCTGGATCTAGCGATCCGTTTTAGGGTTCCGTTATAGCAGGTATATATTATATTAGAGGAAAAATCAAGACCAAGGCAGAACGAGTATCTCAAGGCATTTATAATAATTTAGCTAGGGTAAGGTGAATTTAAAGTCTTACGGACGTTTCTGGGATAACTTAAGCGGTAGGTTAGTATGTTCATGCACTGGGTGTTCCGTCATCAGAGACAAGGTATGAATATTTTAGACAGAGAATATTTACAGTTTTTACAAGGAATACGTTTTACAGTTTATAAGGAATAAAATAAAAGAATAAAGAGTAAAGGTAGTTAGAAGAATATAGGCAGGAGAATAATGTTCATAACTCATCTTGTTCCAGAGGATATGAATATCGGTCGGTACTCCCATGAAGATAGAGGCCCTTAGTTAAATCCTAGGTAAATCCAGGCGAATTATATGTATGTATGTATGTATGTATGTATGTATGTATAAATTACTGATACATATTAGTGTATCTATATGTATATGCGTGTATGTGCCTATGTCTATTTATGCCTTTCTCTCTCTCTCTCTCTCTCTCTCTCTCTCTGTGCGTGTGTGTGTGTGTGTGTGTGTGTGTGTCTGTCTGTCTGTTTATGTATATACCGCTGCAAACGCCTATGTTCAGAAGACATATTTCTACAAATTATGTCAGTTTTATGGAAACGTATTGTAATAAATATTTCAAACGCACTCCGATGCATGCTAGTAAGTCTAAATATGCACAAGCACACAGAGACAACCATAAGGGAATACACACACACACACACACACACACACACACACACACACACACACACA
>NC_068992.1:18001224-18003199 GCF_001194135.2 Octopus bimaculoides
TATATATATATATATATATACACACACACATAAAAAAAATATATATACATATATATATTTATAAATACTTACAAATACACACACACACACTCACACACACACATATATATATATATATATATATATATGTATATGACCAGAGCGTCTACACACTCATCGGGAAGAATGTTACATATGTGTGTATGTTTGTGTATGTGTGCTTGTGTGTGTGTACGTGTGAGTGTACGTGTGTGTGTGTGTGTGTGTGTGTGTGTGTATGTATGAGTATGATTACCTGAGCTTATGTGTGAGTGTATATATACGTGTTCTCGAAAATTGCAATCTCTACAGAAAAAGAGATTCAGAAAAAATACTATTTTGACAATTTTGACACCGGTTGTGACATGTGTTGCCACGTAGACTGGCCAAGTGGTGCCAAGCTCTCCCAAAGCACTTGAATCTGTCTTATTAAATGTATCATATACCCAATAAAATAATGCTTTGCTTATTTGATGTGGCACGCTCTAAAATACGCAAACTAGAAAAAAAAAAAGAAACAAAAACTTAAATGAAATATTACTAACCAAAAGAAAAATTATACATAAGTAAGCAAAATGATAAGGAATATAAAAAATGAGACGGATTTTGAAAATAAATAATAAATGCTAAGAACAAAATATAAAAAATAAGTATTTTTCTTGCAATATTTTCTGAACTAAATATCTTTGAATTATGAATTACATTCTTCTATTCTGATTTGTAAAACTAACTTCAATCCAAATGTTTATGTTTTCTATTGTTGAATGGATTTATTATTATTATTATTGTTATTATTATTATTATTGTTGCTGTTGTTGTTGTTGTTGTTATTATTATTATTATTATTATTATTATTATTATTATTATTATTATTATTACTTGTGTTGTATTTCATCTTTTGATGTAGTCCTCGTTGGCCAGTAAATCATCATCACCACCACCACCACCACCACCACCTTCACCACCACCTTCACCAACACCGTCGTCGTCGTTGTCGTCGTCGTCGTCATCATCATCATCATCATCATCATCACTGTTATTATTATTATTATTATTATTATTATTATTATGATTATTATTATTTGCTTTTCTATTATTTATTATTCGAGAAACATGTATGCAAGTGTTTCAGGTTCAGGAAGATACACATGCAAATATTTGAAGACGACCAAAATGGCCAATCAACGAAATTATACAAAGAACATTAGAAGACCAATTAGTTTAAAATAACAATTTGCGTATTATATTTACAGTAAAAGCCTGATTTACTCCGGTATATATCTCCCAAGATAATATCTCTTAGAGACATATAGTTTAAAAACAGAAAATACCAGCGGGGCAGACGAGAATTATTCAGAAGCACTAGTGGCGTTGCTACATATGCATTATTTTCACTTATCGCTTCGTCTGTAGCAAGAATCCACTGGTAGATGTCTCATGATAGGAGAAAATGCTCTGTTAATGATATAGCAAACAGTGAAGAGTAAAATTGCGGTGTTACTATCAGTCCGAATATCCTTGATGCACGTTCGAACTGGGGCACAAGCTACTCACTGCGTTTTGTCACGGAGAATATACTTCGCTTGTTTAAAAATGGTGTGTATACACCTAGATCATCTCGCAGCGCCACCTACCTAGTCTGTGAAATGCCAGCGTTTCGGAGTAGTTATCTCCTCATCGGTCGCAGACACTAAGCAGACGACGCTACGAGCTGAATTAAGAGACTACCTTTCCCTTGCCTTTCCAGTCACCGTCTGATGACTGGCAGAGCTATACGGCGGCTCACCGTAGGTATATTACGGAGGGGGAACGCTAAGCAGTGATAACTAAAATTGCAATGTTTTTATCAGTCCAAATATGCTTGATGCACGTTCGAACTGAGGAAGAAGCTACTTTTGAGTGCATTTGGCAGAGGGAAACTGAAGGAAGCTCGTCGTATATATATATATATATATAT
>NC_068992.1:18005175-18006207 GCF_001194135.2 Octopus bimaculoides
ATAACTCCAACTAAAAACACTTGTCTCCCCTTACACACACTTCCTGTTTTGACACCACATTTCCTGCTTAACACAAACTTTTAACCCTTTTTTTTAAACCTAACAAAACTCTCAACCCTCATGCATCCTTATTTTTCCTACCAATTTATACATGAACTACTATTGAACTACAAAAGCTCAAAGACAATATAATGTATGGGTATATTTATTTTTTTATATATTATTGTTTTATATATTATTTTCTTCATTTTGTACTTCTTTGTAAAAAAACATTGTCATTCTCCTTCTTCTAGATAATTTGCTTCTTCGCAATGACAACCGGTTAGAAAAATCTTTATTAAATTATGCTTCAGTTCAGCATTCTGGCTTTTTTTCATTTTCCTATATATATATATATATATATATATATATATATATATGTATAGTAATACCTCACTTTACGACATCATGTTTAAGATGTCTCGGGTTCACGAGTATTTGCGAGTTTTATTTTCTGTTTAGGAGTTTTCGCTTTACGAGTGTACTCTGGTGTGGGAGAAGGGAACGAATTAATTTGTATGTCAAGGCATTACTGTATATGAAAAAACAAGAACTAGTGTAGATTCCTTCTACTAAAAATCTCCAAGGCGTTGCTCCAGCATTGCCGCTGTCTAATGATTAATCAAAAAATAAAAGATAAAAAAATATGATAAATGTACATAATGTATTTATTATTCTTTTATTGATAAGAATCAACCACAAAAAAGGAATAAATATCTATCATATATAGGATTTGAACGTGAGCTATTATGAGAAACATTCCTGGTTATCGGAGTAATCGGACGAGTTTCTATAGTTTATATTAGTCACATGTTCCTTATTTATATGAAACATGCGAAGTCATGGCTAAATACAAATATTGGTATCTCTCTCTCTCTCGCTTTATTTCTCTCCCACATCTCTCTCTCTATGTATATATTTATATATACCTATATAATATAAAATGATACAATATATTACAACAATATTATACGTACATAGTTACAGACTTAC
>NC_068992.1:18006217-18008322 GCF_001194135.2 Octopus bimaculoides
TATATATATATATATATATATATATATATATTTATATATGTCCTATCATATTATATTATATTATATTATATTATCTAAGCATGGTGCAACTCACAAGCATAACAGTAATAACAATACAATAAAATTGTTTGCGTATACACACTTTTTTTTATATATATACGTATGTTGTAAAGTGTTAATGCTTAATGGCAAATATCTATATGAAAATTGCCATTTGGAATCTGACTGCAGCCATTACGTGGAATATAATAGAAATATGTTTTTTGTTATTACTAGATGTATATATGGCTTACAGAACATTAATATGTGTTAGTTTTGTATTAAATATTATACATACAGTCAACTTGTGTAGTGCATCGAAAATTATTGACAATCCATAACTGTGAAAACTAAAGAAAATACAATATCGTACCTAATTTATTCGTGGTGCATTATGGGAAATTCGAATGCGAATATCTCATCGCTTTTGTGTTTCGTCATTGGAGGACAGCTTTTGCCCTCGGATAATGTGTGCCCATAAATACATATGATTTACTGGTGTAAGGGGACTTTGAGAAACCGGAGTGTTCGATCTTATAGTTTCTCATCAGTGAAAACTACCTCGGACCGATATTATAACAAGAGTTCAAGCTCTTGTTTATCGAAACCAGCAGTCAAAACAATTTCCTGATGAATGCTGGTTGTCGGTCAAACGAATAATAATGCATAAGGTGCAATCAGAACAGTAACAATTCTAATATCTATTCGTTTTCTATACGTTCTAGCAGATTCAAGCGTGAATAGTTGATTACTAAAAGCTGCACCGCATCACATCCGTCATCATCTACTTCCTGACCGTCGTACATTGTCCCGCTTAATGGCTGACAAAAATGGAACACATGCTCTGCCACTTTATGTGGATGGGGGCGCATTTCGCTAGTTAGACGCTCCCTTTGCTGTTAACATCCTCTGTATAGAGGACTGGTTATATCTAATGATGCGTATTGCGGCTGCGACATCTCGAATAGTTTCTTTGACTGAGCAGTGCGATCGCCGCTTGGTTGATCCGCTTCTCCACAGTTCGTCACTTATACTGAGCTGCAGTCCTGGATCAAATAGAGACGGAGACAGTGCGTCTGGGGAATAGAATGCCGTGAGGTGCACACAACGTCCTGCCAGTTGGGCAATGTGGTCGGTAGATGTTCCATCAGGGGGTTCTGTAGAGGACTTTTCGAGGGTAAAGGCGACGACGTGCTCGGGGAAAACCTAGGTCATCAATGAAAATGAAAAGCCTGACCTGTTTTGGAGGACTTTCTGTCTGGGATTCATGGTGCATGTGTTCTTTACTGAGTTCCTGTTAAGATCTTCAAACAACACCTCGATTTTGGTCACCAGGTCGATCTCGGTAATGGAGGCAGAGCGGTTGATATCTTTCCCAACAGCAGCCCACACATAGTATGGGGTCATATTTAGTACATTTCGTGGTGATGTATACATTTGATTGAGATTGTTGGAAAGTTGATAATAAAAACTACGTAATTAGTTTTTACTGTTAATTAACAACATTGACATAGAAATTAATAACACAGACGTGGAAACGCTTTGAATACAATAAATATATAAAGTATTTCAATAGATAACTGGTACTAAGTCCAGTACGAAATCATAGTTCTGGTCACAAAATTATTATTGAAATGCATTAAGGAAAAATATTTTATTTTCCCTACTCCGTACCCAAATTAAATATTCTTGATTACTGAATTTTGACTTAATATTTATGATAACCATTTTAGCACTGTTGCCGGAAATTACATTTTGATGGCAGAAATATCTGATGATCTGGGTAATTAAATGCGAGTGGAGAGATTTATATTGTAGTTCTTATTGAATATAAAATACTAATTATTCAAACGTCTCAAAACTTGAAATTTATTTGATGTAAAATTTTGTTTTCCAATTAACTTTACATTCATATGTCATCATTTTTTGCCATTAAGCCAATTAGCAAATAAAGTGATACGCCATGTTTAAATATTTTATACTAACTCAATTTTGTTTATGTCATTTTTTATGTTGACATTAATTTTCTGACCTGAATAGAATGACCTAATTTGAGTTAAACAGAA
>NC_068992.1:18008741-18013810 GCF_001194135.2 Octopus bimaculoides
TGGTACTTATTCTATCGGTACCTTTTGCCGAACCGCTAAACTACGGACACACACACACACACACACACACACACACACAATTTCATATATATATATGTAAAAAAAACAGGCTCCTTTCAGTTTCCGTCTACCAAATCCACTCACAGAAACGTCTGCGTCTTGAAATATCCAAAAATTTTATATTCTGCACTTTCGTTATTCTCAAATTCATTCCAAATAGTTGACATATACTGTTGAAAAACGTAACATACAGTGGAAATATGTAAACAAAAGATCGTTTAAAAGTAGAATAAGCATTACGCAGTAGAAATGGAATAACATTGAAGAAATGCGATATTTATTACTCTGAAAAATGATATTACGAAGAAAAAAACATTGGAAATACTGATTTCAAATGTTGGCACAAGTCAAGCAAGTTTGAAGGAGAAGTTACGTCGATTACATCAACTCTAGTGGTCTTCTGGCATTTATTTTATCGACCCGAAAGGACGAGAGACAAGTTCGACCTCTACGAAATTTGAATTCAGAACGTAAAGACGAACCGAATGTCCCTGAGCATTTTGCCCGACGTGTTAACGATTCTACCAAAGGACCGTCTTAATGGTGGCAAATGTTGAAATCTTGTTAAGTCAAGACAACATTCAGTACAGTAATCCCTTGTCATATCGCGGTTCACCTATCGCGGTTCGCCTATCGCGGTTTATTATTTAAGCTTACGTCGATTCCCCCGTGGTGTTGTTTTGCATTTATAATAGAATAAATATATAGAAATTATAAAAATAAAAAAAGATATACAGTACTGTATCTACTTCGCGGATTTTCACCTATCGCGGGGGTTGATGGAGCGTAACACCCGCGATAGTCGAGGGAATACTGTACCTTCATTAACTGACGATAACAATTCTAGTCTTCTTAATAATTTTGATGAAACGTATGAATTTATATTTTTATCTTCACAGAAAACGGGCTTGATCTAAATTTGAATATTAAAATATTTAAATATTAAGAAGTTGAGGCTTAAAAACTAAACTTCTTTTATTTAAACGTCAGATATTTTATGGTCATATAAAATCTTCTTTATCATATTTGGTTCCTGATCTTCTTGCGCAAAATTACATCAAAGATTGGCATCGAAGTAGCTAAACTCTTAAGATTAATTTACTCTCTTTTTAATACGCAAATTTTTCCTGCTTTTCGAAAAATCGCCCGAACATTTCTTATACATCAAAAGTATTTAGCTTCTGGCGTTAAATCACTACAATAGACTAATTGGTTTATTAAATGCATGTAATAAACCCTTAAGGTAAATTATTAGAGAAAACCCTTTAAAAATCATTCAAGTTGACACAGCGTAGCAGATTTTCCGTTAATTAACTACTTTGACATCATCATATTTGGACACAATAAATTTATAAAAATAATTCAATAGATAAATTTAAATAAACATCGCAAAGATTTTTGATTCGGTTCTTCACAGAAAATAAACCTCTTATAAAAAATGCTATCTTATGATTTCCATACACACAAGCAATCAAGCACATGAATTCACTGTTCATATCAAAAATGTTCCCCAACTTCCAAGGATGAGAGTTGAGGTTCCTTAAAGCTGTATTTTAGATCTTTCTTTCTTATTTCTTATCATCAGTGGCATGACTTTTCTTATCAAATTATCGCCAGTTAGGTGCAGGCATGGCTATCTGGTAAGAAGCTGGCTTCTTAACTATATAGATCCGTGTTCAGTCCCACCGCCGGCGTGGCACCTTGGGTGAGTGAGATCTGCTATAGCCTCGGGTTGACCAAAGGCTTATAAGTGGATTTGGTAGATGGAAACTGAAAGAAACACGTCGTATATATACATGCATATATTTATGTGTCTTTGTTTCGGTTTGTACCCCCACCGTTACTTGACAACCGATGTTGGTGTGTTTACGTCCCCGAAACTTAGCGGTTCGGTAAAAAGACCGATAGAATAAGTACAAGGAATAAATCCTGGGGTCAATTTCTTCGACTAAATAAAACACAATTTACATTTGACGGATATTTGTCCTCATCTTATTTGTTGTTAACACAGCGTTTAGGCTGATATACTCTCCAGCCTTCATCAGAAGTCTTGGGAAATTTCGAACCTGGGTTCTCATTCCTAGGGTATTTTTCGTTGTTGTTGTTGTTGTTGTTGTTGTTGTTGTTGTTGTTGTTGTTGTTGTTCTTCTTCTTCTTCTTCTTCTTCTTCTTCTTCTTCTTCTTCTTCTTCTTCTTCTTCTTCTTCTTCTTCTTCTTCTTCTTCTTCTTCTTCTTCTTCTTATTATTATTATTATTATTATTATTATTATTATTATTATTTAGGTCACTGCCTGGAATCGAACTCGGAATCTTGGAGTTAGTAGCCCGCGCTCTACGCCATATGAATGAGAACCCAGGTTCGAAATTTCCCAAGACACCTGATGATACTTAGCGGCGTTTCGTCCGTGTTTATTTCCTGAATTCAAATTCCATCGACGTGAATTTTGTCTTTTATCCTTTCGAAGTTGATAAAATAGGTACCAGCTAATCACTGGGGTCGGAGTTATTGACTTACTCCCTCCACTGAAATTACTGGCCTAGTGCCAAAATTTGAAACCAATATAGAATATTAGATATCGGGAAAATAATAATGACATAATGCCTGCAATTTTGAAGAGAGTGTCTCTTTAAAATCTCTGCCATGTGCAGCCCTGATAATAATGAATATATCATATGATACACCTAATTGTTTGTAATATAAGTATAAACTCTCAATTTTTGCAATAGAAAAAACTGAATTATGATAACGCCAGTGTATGTTACTTAAAACCCAGAACGATGGGTTCGTGGAGATTCGAAACCAGAAGTTAAAAAAGAGAGAGATAGCTTCTTTAATGCTCTGCTGCTTCTTTTGATGAAAAAAACAAAATGAACAACAAAGACAGAAAAATCTATACTTTTCAGTATTTTAAATTATACTTGACTGTCGAACTAAAATTTAGAATTACGATAAAAGCTGAGTATAATTAAATAATAACAACACAGTATTTACTTCCAGGATTGTTTTGAAAAATATTAGTTTCTGTTATTAGTTCTCATTGTGTCTTCCTGTTCGACAGAAAAAAAAAAAACTAGAATGTTTCTGATTGTTTTTAAATCTACGAGGCCTAACTACAGACACATTCTAACTAATAGTAGTTGATATTTCCGGAAATGTGCTTCAGTATATAATCAAATGACAGTTCTAATTATAATAATAAATAATGTCTGGGAGAAGAGTTTTAAAATCTGTTGAGACAAATGGAAAGAAGAGAAGAGAGAGATAAAAACAGTAAGAAGCTTTGCGAGAAAAACATCAAATACATCACCAATCTAAATATATTAGAAGTAATAAAATAATTTGTTGAACTTGCAACCTCATCATTACTTCGATGTGTGTATGTGTGTGTGACGTATTGTGATTTGAATTGTTTATTCGTCAGGCGCCAGGCATATGAATATATTCTGCTTGCACTCGCGACCTTTTATTCAACGAAGAATTGGAACAATCTTATTTAATATGCCACGACCATTTATCTAACAGCTAAGAGATGATGTACTGAATGTCATACACAGGCAGTTCTTAATTTATTTGAAATTTCTCTCTTAGTCGGGGAAAGGAAACAATAACCTAGCGGCGATTAGTAGGAATTTATAAAGAAAGGGGAAATAATATCAAGAAATTAACAATTAACGCCTGAATGATAGTAGGATTTTTCTATGTAAGGGATAAACTATGGACATGTATTAGTCTATCAGACCTCATCAGTATATGACTATCTGCTCAAGGGAAAAAGATATTTACATAGTGTAAAAAACAAAATTATTCGCATAATTAAAAATATAAGGGGAAGAGTAATCACTCAAATCGGCCACTACAGTACTTATCAATAACAATGTGCTAAAATTAGAGCAAGACTACAAATTAAATTAAATAAAATTTAAAGAAAGTAGTAAAAACTAATTCGTCTAAATGAGTCAACAGTATAAATTTGGATGAGACAACACAAGAATGAGGCTACAAATTAAATAAAAATTCAGAAATGATATGACGTACGGCTTCTCGTCGTCACTGTTATACCTGAACTGTTATAATATCAAACGTTCCCGATGTTCTCCTATTACTCCCCAACTGTGTATCTTCAACAAGCACTCCACGATATCTCTATTCAATAATTTCTACGATCTGTACACTATGACTGCGCATATGAAACTCTTCTCAGACTGTTCTGCGTATGTTTATTTATACTAACTAGTATAGTGTGCCGAGTGACTAACTCGGCACACTGCCTAACTCGCAAGTTATGAAATTTATGTTTTTGTGACAACGTGTATGCTGTAGTCTGCGATATTTGCCATGGACAGCAAGTTGGAACTGAGAACCAACATGAAAGTTTGCGTTAAACTTGGGAAGTCTGTTACAAAGACATTGAGCATGCTTCGGTAAGTTTACGGCGACGAGGCACTGGGTTGTACGCAATGGTTCGAGTGGCAAGGGCTCTTCAAAATTAGAAGAACATCTCTGGGAGACGATGACCGATTTGGAAGACCTGCCACGAGATTTAGCCCCAGAAATGTGATATTGTTAAACGAGAATTCGCCCCCTAGGGCCAGACCATCAATCGAGAGTTCTACTGCGACGTTTGAATGCGTTTGAGGGAGGACATATGTTGAAGGTGACCGGATCTGTGGAGGGCAAAAAATTCGATTCTTCATGATGACAATGCACCCTATCACTGAGGACTCCTCACTCGTGAGTTTCTCGCTAAAAAGAACATGGTCGCCGTTTAAACACCGTTGTGAAGATCAAGAGCGATTCGCAAAATGTCCTCGACTCGCTTACTGAAAACGACTTCCAGGCCGGATTTCAAAAGTGGTAGGAACACTGGGACCAAGCTATTGCTGATGAAGGTAACTATTTCGAAAGAGACGATGTTAAAACTTGTTATGTTTTATTAAACATAACTAGTTCGGGATCTTTTCGATACCCCTCTCTCTGTTTCTTTCGATGTATATATGTGTGTATATAT
>NC_068992.1:18013821-18016698 GCF_001194135.2 Octopus bimaculoides
TATATATATATATATATATATATGGATAGATAGATAAACAGAGAGCGCGGGAGAAAGAGAGATTAAGGAAAGGCCAACGTACATCCATAGTGAATACAATGTCATTAGGATGATCATATTAAAATTATATAAGGTAACCATTTCATTTTGTATAGAATATTGTTGTAATTTTGGGGCTGGTGTGTCCGCTGAGTACTTGTACTTGCGTGAATGAATTCAGCGTTGAGTTGTTAATTCTTCTTTCAATTGTGTGGAGAACTGGGGCTCATTGTCGAAATTGTGTCTTGGTTGGGTCTCTTGTATAATTATTTTGTTTGTCATTATTCCAAATGAAATTCCTGTTCTAGTAACTTCTGTTAAGACTTTTAAGTGCTTGCTCTTTTCCCTTTCCAGGCGCATTTTCCCCCATTGAGCTTTTTTGTAGTACACCAGTCCTTTTATTTTAATAGGTTTTTATTTCCTTTGAACTGCTGCTCTCTGGAACTTACTGTCGTTATCTTGTTTTCCTCTGGTCTATGACATTCAGTCCTTTAAACATCCTGTAAATAGACATTATTTGAATTTGTAGGCCTCTCTTTTCCTTTCTTTGTTGTCTCTTTCGCTACAATGCACTGGAACCATCTTTGAGACAAAATCATTTAAAAAACCGACTTCAAACTGGACGAATCGCCTCAAGAAATAACATTACCTATCAACAACCGCATATGCTTAAGCCGACAATACCTTCCTATTCAAGGAGGCTAAGAAATCAAAAAGAGGACTTAAAATACTTCAGCGGATTTCAATACTTCCCTAAGGGCATTCTATCCATTCACTCTGTATCCACTGAGCGACAGTTGATATATATAGCCATTTTCAAAATGGACGCAAGGTCTTAATTGTAAGCTATGTGTAATGTATTAATGAGCGACTGTGGGACACAGGATCCAGGGATTAGTTTGGACAGTAAAGAGTGCTAGACAGTATTAAGATATATCTAATGTTTTAATTGGTTTGTATTGAAGAGAATCTGTCGAATTGTTAAAATTTGGCAATTAATAGTCGGTTGTATTGCTATATAATGATATAATAATGTGCATTTATACTATAAGAGTGGAAATATATTTTGTCTATATATTTATGTAGATATTATATTTAAATGTATTTCTGTCTCTCCCTCTCTATCTACATACATGCATACATATATATATATATGCGTATATACATACATATACTCACACATACACACATCCATACAAACACGCACATATCATTTGTTTATATATTATATGTATATGTATTTTTATATTTATATATTTATGTAAATTGTGTTTATTTCTTACTTTACAAAAACTTAATTTGTTTTTAAAAAAATATAATTGTTTTTCAATTAATTGAAACTTTTCTTTTGTGCATCTATGCCTAAATGGATTTATTGATTATTGTTGAAGTCTTATCGATGCCACTTAATTCTAATTTGGTACTTTTCTATAGTTTGTGAAAATCTTCAGTTCTTATTAATTGGAAGTTTTGTTTTTGTGCATATATATCTGAATATATTTATTGAATAATGCTGGTATATTATCTCACTGCTAATTATTTGTTTATAGTTGTTAGATTTCCATTACTTATATTGAAGAGGGAATATTTTCTGTATCGTTAATTTCAATTATTATTTCTAGAATACATTTTTTTCTTTACCAAAATCTTTCTATCGATTTGGTTTACGGCAGTTTAAAAAGGCGTCTATGTGGTTACAACTTGTACGTCTATGGTCAGACATATTGAAATCGTGGCAGATGCTTGGTCGTGGTAGCTACTATCTCATTGACGGAGCTAATTATATTTCATATGCAAATTTACATACTGCAATAATAATACCTCAAGTCCGGCAGGCTAGACTTTGAAGTCTTTTTGATATAATATAGATATATTATAAAACGGTTATAGTAGTTGTTGATAAGAAGCTTGCTTGCCACCGAGGAAGTTCGGGTTTTGCTTCACTGTGTAAAATATTATGCATACGTCTTCTCTTGTAACTTCGTGATAATCAAATTTGATACACATAAATCACGAGGAAGCGTCATACATATGAACTTACTCACAGATACATAGGTAAAAATACATGCATTCATACACATATACATATACCCGCATACACTCACACACACACACACACACACACACACACATATACACAAACACACACACATATATATATATAAATCTCTCTCTATATATACAGTTGAAATTTATAGAAAAACAAAAGACGAAGCAAGTGTATTAGTTTGACGTTCGGGCGAAATGAAAAAGCATATATATATAAATCAAAATAAACAACAGGATATCAAGTCGTAGTGCAGTTCGACCGTTTCAAGCGGCTCCATTGAATTAAACAATGCAATCATTACATTAATTTAAATGCAGTGTAATCTTCAGCTGCACAAATAAATAAATGGAATTTTAACAAATACATAGCTACAATAGCGACTACATGAATTTCTTCCATCTTGATGTGTTAATATATTTAACAAAAATTATATTGTGTCCTACTTGTTAAAATTCCATTTATTTCTTTGTACAGCTGAAGATGGCACTGAATTTATACTGATGTAATGAATGCATTGTTCAATTAAATGGAGACGTTTGAAACGGTCGTACTCCATTACTACTTGATATACTGTTGCTTATTTTGATTTATATATATATGCTTTTTCATTTAGCCCGAACGTCAAACTAATACACTTGCTTCGTCTTTTGTTTAATACCAGACTGACTTGGTGCTTCAACTTAAGTAACCAATTCAACTGAATCTCTCTCTCTCTCTCTCTCTCTCTCTCTCTCTCTCTCTCTCTGTATATATATATATATATATATATATATATATATATATGTATA
>NC_068992.1:18016777-18023931 GCF_001194135.2 Octopus bimaculoides
ATATATATATATATATATATATATATATACATATACATATATAACATTTGTTCTTTTGAGGTCAATATAGAAATTACGAGTCCAGTAGGATGGATTTATGCAATAGTCAGGTCATTAAAGTGGCTGCCTTTGACATCGTTTTTTCTCGATTCTAACGCTAGACCTCAACAGCTTTGCATTGTCGTCTTCATTGGTTGGTTGTAAAGAGGCTAAATGAATGAGTGTGTAGATGTTTATCTGTACTAAAATAAATGTACAATTACCAAACTTGTCTTGTGAGGAAGAACTCGCAATATGCAGATATTCAGGTTATCGACAACAGACGAAGAAATACGCGAACCACGAAACCACATTCCTGCTTTTAAATTTTTGTATTTTGCATGTGCTTCATACGTTTGTTGTCGCAAAACCGTCTGCTGAAACTGACATTGTGCTACTACACAGTAGTAGCAATTTTGCCAAGAAAATCAGGTACATTGATTATCGATCATATTTCTGATTCGTTGGTTAATACACACATAGAGAGAACATTAAAACCTCGATGTATACATTATCCATGACGGATTGTTCTCATCTCGGCTACGATAACCAATGCAGTTAGGGAGGAGGAAAATTCTCTCTAATGGCAAAGCAGTGTAAAAATACCATATCTCTCCAGTGTGATCCTCTATCATATTCCCAGACATCGATGTTTCTAGCTCTTTAGCTGTTACCAGTGGAAATTACCTAAGAGAGGCAACTCTAGATAGACCTGATCAAAGTCAAGGCTTTAAGTAAAATACAGTCAACAGCATTGGCTTATTTGCGCCAGTAGACATGAAGGTCGTGAAATCACCGTAATATTAGCGCCAAGTAGTGTTCAGGCATAAGCGAAGGTTAGTTAAAATATGTTTATGCCACATTTCAGGTGTTAAAACGCAAATTCACCGCAGTTACCGTGCAGAAAAATTATCTCTAATGTTTCTAGCTCTTTAGTCATTATCAATGAAGAATACCTAAGAGAGGCTATTCTGGACAGACCTTATTAAAGCCATTGCTTTAAGTGTGTTTCCCCTTCTATTATCATAAGAATCTTTCACTACGGTAACTGTAGTGAATTTGCAGTTGGAATATGTCACAAGCATATTCTAACTAACCGAAAGCTCGCACATATATATATATATATATATATATATATATATATATATATATATATATATATATATATATATATATAACCCTTCATTTCTCTTATTATTTTACCTCCTCTTCTACTATTCTATCCTTTTGCTCTTTCGTTTTCTCTCTTCCTTTCTCTTGTTCTATTGCCTCTTCTCCTCCCACTATTCTATCTTTCTGCTCTTTCGCTTTCTCTCTTCCTTTCTCTCATTCTTTTGCCTACCCTTCTTCCTTTCTCTTTTTTTCTCTCTTGTCTTGTTTCCAAATCTTTTCTTCTCCGCTTCACTGTTCTCTGTCTGTCACTCTCTCTCCCACATTCTTCGTCCTTTGCTCACGTGGCCCCCCACCTGACTATCGGCCATTGTTTCTTGGCGTTCGCCACCACAACCTCGTTTAGGCTTAGCAGCCCTTCCTGTTTATTTTCACTGTCCTGTGTTTGTCACCAATCTTGCCCCTCCGCAAGATCACAAATTTTATTTAATTTGCTTTCCGGTTGCAACTGTTTTATCGAAGGCGTATCTTGTGAATTGCTCGAAATACGGATTAGAAAAACAGCCGACAACTGATGAAGGGTCATACTTTGTGTTTCTTGTCATGTTTTGCATTTGTTTCTTTCATTGCTTGCAAAAAAAGTCCTTATTCCACGTCCTCGTACTTCGTATTTTTTGTTGTTTATGTTTTGTGACGTCCTGTGCCCACATATGCATATATGTATACGTATGCATGTAAGTATGTACGTATACGTATATATATATGCATATATATATTATGTCATATATATATATATATATATATGCACACAAAGAAAGAGAAAGAGAGAAAGAGAGAGGGAGAGAGAGGAGAGAGATTTCTCACAACAATACTGACGTGGCACTCCCAGATAACATTATTCCTGATTATATAAAAGCATTTTTTTCTAATTCAATATTAAAGTGCAAATATATTTTTTCCACGGTTCAATACTGAAAAATACTTTTTTTTTGTTTTTGAATTTGTTTTGGCTTGTATAAATGACAGATGATACAACATAATACAACGTGACCTTTTTCTTTTCTGTGTTCATATTTAGAATTTTAAATATGACGATCGACGATCCTAGACAAAGATGAGATATTTCTGAAAAAAATATTCCGACGTAGTTTAAGAGTAAGTTTAAAAAACCCTCTAAAAGAAAACATTTTTGTTTCTTATTGAAGAAAAATACTTTACAAAATTATTTATGTCCAGTAGGAAAGATTCGGTTGTTTATTAGTAATTTTACAAGCTTATGCATAAGAATTCTGGAGGCCATTAGTATTCTTGCGAACACATATAGACGCATACACATTCACCACACACACACACACACACACACACACACACACACACACGTAAATACACACACACACACGTAAATACACACACACACATACACACACGCGCACGCACACACACATACACACACACTCATGCATGCACACATACACTATCGTACGCTCAAAAACACATCTTCGTATGATCCTGAACAATAGCCAATCCTTAGACAAGCTGTCTACGCCTGATCGTACTGCGAAACATTGATCTAAGTATGTTCCTGAATGACCGTAAAACGGTTTTATAACATCATAAAACAGACATAACATAATCAATACATCGTAGAAAACGCATACACAAATATATGACCTATGAACAAAAGCCATCTTACATTTGCTCGATCATTGCTTATATGAGTAAAATGTCTGTTAAACTTATATGTATCAGTCAGCGATTCATAGCTTGTACACAGTTGTGAACTCTAACGTCGATTTCAATGTATGAACTCCGAAGCCTTCAGTCATGCGGACATCCTAGTTCTTGATCTACCGTGTGAACTGGTTGAGTACTCCACAGACACAAGCAACGTTATGTAGGTTCATCGTTATTGGCTGTGACGGTGTTGCAGGTAATTTGACACCTTTGTATAAGTTTTGGTCAAGGGTCAACACAAGGCTAATCAAATACACTTACCAAAGGCGTCGGACTGTGAGAACAAACCCGTAAGTTCATGCGTGAGATGCACTCTCATAAACTTACGCCCATAAACAGCTACGGTAGATGACGAGAGTCAACCGTGGAAAGTTTTCTCATACGCAAAGGCCAGGAACGGGTTAAATAACATTCATAGTCATATATATGGTAACTTCACTTTCGGATTTACTCAAAAGAATAAACAAATAAATAAATAAACGAATAAATAAAACAGGACATCTTTCCAAACCTGATACACGTTATAGCCGTCAATTGTTGGCAAAATATTTTGAATTGTGTTGATTAATAGGATTATCTGTCTAGTCGTCTAATCTATTTCATCTTCGCTTCAGTATGCAGTACTGAACAAATACATATCTTTCTGTTGAATGAGTTACAGAAGAAGTGTTACGATCAACATAAATACGCATATATTGTATTGGTTGATATAAATAAGCCGAGTTTTGCTACCGCAAACGCCTTGACTTGTATCATATAAATTTGATTCTTCGGATTCCTTATACAGGTTACTATAATCGTATAGGGAGAGCAGGGTCACTGGTTCTATTTTGAAAAAAGGAAGAACATAGTCGTCCTCAAACCGAGAAGCTTACCCAAATCTTTGCAACTTCAGTTCTACATTTAAGGAATGAGGAATTATGTACATTATTTAGATTACTTTCCTTTGACAGACATTTTTTCTCATCTTGTTTGTTGTTAACACAACTTCTCGGCTGATATAACAGGTGTCTTGAGGAAATTTCGAATCTGGGTTCTCATTCCTAAGGTATTTTTCGATGTTATTATTATTATTATTATTGTTGTTGTTGTTATTCAGGTCACTGCCTGGAATCGAACTCGGAATCTTGGGGTTAGTAGCCCGCGCTCTCAACCACTACGCCATATGCCCGTGGGCAATCATAGAGTGATTTTAGGGCTAATAAATCTAATATTTTCATATCCTTCCTTAATACTGGTTCCCATATGCTATTCATCTGCACTCAGTCTACTTAGGAGGTTGTTGTGTCTGGAGAATCTACTAGAATAGATGCAAACGCTAATTTATAAAAAGATGTGACATATTAATAAAAATCTGTAAATGCACAACCATCCAGATATCTGAGTACCTTATTATTTTTTCTAATATATATATACATATAGCACGATTTGTTCGTGATCAGAGGTGTTGGAAAACGGAGGCACTGCCATGTATATATATATGAGTGTGGTTATGCACAGGAGGTCGATATGTATGTGTGGTGTGTGTATCACTCTTTTCATGTTTGTAGAAAGCTATTGGTCTTGTAAGAGTTGTTTTCTCTCTTTTCTGCCGTTGCAGTTACTGTAGTGGTTTTTGTTTTTCAATTGTTTATAATTACAATGCTGCGTGCTCGATAACAAAAAAAAAAAAAAAAAAAAAAAAAGACAGCTGAAGAGAACCTCACCATAAACAAATATATTCCTTTGATATCAGATATAATATTCATTCGAATCGTGAAACGTAGTCTGTCTTCGGTTACGTAGTTTTATGCACTAATTTCACATGGAATCGATTTTCTTGGGAAAACTAAATGACTGTAAGCTATTAGTCCGTTGAAGGCCAGTTTCAGAGACTGGCCAATTTATCACTAACCCGTTACAATCAGTGCAGTCACTTAGTATTATTTTATTCAATGGTTATTGGACAATTTCGGCGTGGTTCACAAATATATTTGACGTTTCATTTTTCTTTTTTTATTTTCACAGTTTGAGCTTTCATTTTTCGTTTCAGAATGTTCTTATATCATTACGTATTGTATTTAATATTCAATCTTCATACATATATTGCCACTGCAATGCAATTCATAATTATAGAGAGGAAAACATGGAGTAGAATAAGAGAATAGGGTGAAGCTGGTCCAGGTTGGTTTCTGTGTCGCTTGGAAAGTTTGTAACAGATTTCAGTGTGTAGATTTGTGAAATAATCTGACATTTCCTGGAATTTGTTTCCTATATATTCCTCCTCTACTTCCACATCCGCTTCCGCCTCCAGATGTTACCCTGTCACCTCTCCGTCACCTCCTCCTCCATTTCCATCACCAGCACAATGAGGATGACCTCTATCACCTCCATCACCAACAACATCAACACCAACACCATTTCTTCCCTTGCACTATTCTTCTTCCTCTCATTTCCTTGTTCTTTGTTTTTGTCACCTTTTTTGTCTTCAGAAAGCTCGAAAAAGACAAAAAAAAAAGGTTTCAAAGACAGAGAGATAGACAGAGAAAGAAATAGAAAGAGAGAAAGAGAGAGAGAGAGAGAGAGATAGAGAGAGAGAAAGAGAGAGTATGTATAAAAGGTTTATCTCTTTGAATGCCAAATGTGTATTGAAATAAATTAAGTTGATGACTGTGGTGGATGTTGGATAAAAAAGGAGGGAACTTCAGTGAGGAGTGATGTGAATGATGTGAGTGATGTTAGTGATGTGATTGATGTGATGGAGAAGGAAGCATAGTATGTAGGAAATGGAAAATGTGCAGTAATATTTATAACAAGATCTCACTTACTTGAAATAAGTGGAATGTGGTGAGGAGCAGGTCAATTGAGGTGGTTAGTGAATGATAGTGTAATGCAAGAGTTGACCACAAGGAGATACATAGTAATATAGAGGCATGCGTGAAAATTAAAAAAAAAATCGAGGGAGGTCGATATGAAAGGGATGGAATAATGTAGTTACAGAGAATGACTATCAATAAACAATAGTCGAAAATGTAAGGTGGGGTCAAAATTATGAAGACAAAACAAAAACCATGTGTGATATCCAGAATGTGGATGGTCAGAAATCTGTAATTGATGCATAGCTTCAGGTCAATCTTGATCAAAGTCTCCGAATTATTCTACATCACTCCGTAAGGAGCATGGGGCCGTGATTATTTCACGACAACAGAGGATGCGATCTTAGGCTACCGCCTTGATTTTAGACTAATAGCGACCGGTAGCTTTCACCTCGTCAGCCACGCATCATTTCAATGTCTTCTTAGGTCGTCCAAATGTCCTCTTGCCTTTGGGTTGCTAGTAATGCTTCTTGGAGGTCTCTTGAGAGTCTGACCGATCCAGTCCAATTTCGTTGTCAGTATGTGTTAATTGGTGAGCGTTTGGTTCGTACCATAGCTGTCCATAGAACGTATTTAACGGTCTACTTTCCGTTCATCTTTTCACATGTCTCTGCTTAGCTGACTATCATACTAAGCACTTCAACAGAGTGTATGGATAAGTATAAAGTCCTGTATGACAGTCTGTACAATAACTCTCTATTTCTACTGGATATTTTGTACAATTGTAGGTTTTGAGTGAGGCTAAAACGAATGAGTACTGGGCAGAGTTGGTCAGGATACAGAAGTTGCTCTTCCTCTGCTCGTAGTGATTTGGTGGGTATTGCAGGACAGCGTTAAGTTAGTTAACAATAATTCAGAAAATATTGAAAGCTTATTCTAAATATTGAAAGCTTATATCAGTCTATTTCTGATATAGATTTTCTTTTTCTTTTCAGAAGTGGAGCAGAGAATAGCAGACATGGTTCAGATAATTATGACCTTAACAGCGAAACATACTATTCATTGTATATTCTGAACGTAGTAAATGTATAAGATTAAACAGTGATTGTGTAGAATAATAACATTGTTCAGAAAATAAATAATTCAGAAATCATCCGCAGGAAAAATTAATAGGATTAGATGAGTGTTATAATTTGCTTGAAGCACTGCAGAAAAATATCTATATAAAATAAGTGTATTAGAAAACTCTAGTGACGCAGTTGCAAGATTAAACATAGATAAGAAACAGAACAAAGATTCCGAGTTGTTGTTTTAACAATATCAATATCATGAAATATTTTTAAGGTAACGAATCAGTATCTTTGTTCTTGTTCTTATGTTTGATCTACCAACCACATCGGTGGAAATGAAAATATTTCAAAGAAAGTGCATAAAAATATATACGGCTTTGAAATATTTTTAGTTTCTAGACTAGAA
>NC_068992.1:18024186-18025953 GCF_001194135.2 Octopus bimaculoides
GATAGATAAACGCACATATATCTTATAAATATTAACAATGACTGTTCGAAGTTTTGACGTGAAAACTGGTTTCTCAAACTATGTTTTGTTTATTAACTACACAAATCTATTAAACTAGCATAGATAGATAGATAGATAGATAGGTAGATAGATAGATAGATAAATAGATAGATAGATAGATAGATAGATAGATAGATAGATAGATAGATAGATAGATAGATAGATAGGCTGGTAGAAAGGAACATTGGCCAGGATTTTCCGAAATACATTATGAATGGTTTTTGGTCAAAGTCAAGCAATCACAAACTAATTCTTAGCTCCCTAATCTCCAGACTAATACACCAGCACAAATCGCTTCGTATAAATCGGCCTCAACGTCAGTCATTTTTTGCTGCGCAGGGAATTTGAGTTGCAGTAGTGTCAATGATGGCAATGGTACCTCAACAATAGTGATACTACTACTACTAACATTACTAATAGTAACACTGTCAATAATAATGGTCGTGGAGCAGTAATCCTGATATTGGTGATGATAATAGTGGTGAAAACGATGACTTGGGTAGTGGATTTAAGGGAGGTTATCTCCTCCGACTAGCAATCCGACATATCAGCTGCTGTTACTCTGCTTGTTGGTAGTCTTGATCTGGGGCTGTGTAGGCAGAGGCTCAGCGTTCCCTCTTTCCAGATTGAGATGTTAATTTTAGCTATATAAATATGTGCATACGCGCACACACACACACACGCACACACGCTCGCACGTACGTACATACTTAATATCCCTAACTGGCAGTCAATACACGGGAGATTTCTTTATTTCTGCTATATATTTCAAGAGATTAGAATTTTGAGTTGAAAAATTAAGAAACAAGGAAAAATAAAAAGAAAAGATGTATAGAAGACATATTTATTTTTGTTGTTTCATACCTATTAGAAATCTTAAAATTTTTAATCATTGGTAATGCTATCATTATTGCATTGTCTTAAGAAATTGTCAGAATGACGATCTGTGATGCATTAATTAAACATTTTACGAAGAGAGCCATTTCTTATTGACAGAAAATAATTACAAACTTGAAGAAAATCATGCAATGCGTGATGCCATGTGTTTTTTCTTTCTGATGGAGCTCACTGAACCTTGAAATTTCGTCTAGATGTCTGTTGAATCAATAAAGAAATCTTTTTTTTTTTACATTCTTTTATATAAGGAATTACGTTAAACGAAATGGCGTGTGTATGATAGCCTTTATAATGTGTTAAACATTTCAATGATCAGAATTGTTATTTTATTCAAGATAGTAAACTAAATAAATGGCTAAATGTCAGGAAATAGATCGGATAGAGCGGCTAAGAGGAAGGGCATTATCCCATGCGTGTATGTGTGTGTCTGTGTGAGTATCTTTGTACGTGGAAGCATATATTTTACTTCTCCATTGTTTGCTAATATGAAATTTACCCGAAGTATTAATATCTTTGTACATTTAAACTAATTAATGTAAAGGAAATTTATTTTTTCATTAAATTTACATTAATTGTTCAAGAGGCCCCTAATGGCAATGAATAATTCAATACTTCTCATTAACAAATGGAATCGTAAAATACTAACGATTTTCATTTATGTGGCATATATTTCAATTTCTGAATCTAATATATGGTTGCCAGAAACGAGATCCTTATAGAGAATTAAAAATATGATTATTTTGCAGCTCTCTCCTTCTATATCTATCTATCTATCTATCTATATTTACACACACACACACACACACACAC
>NC_068992.1:18025963-18027485 GCF_001194135.2 Octopus bimaculoides
ACACACACACACACATATATATATATATATATATATATATACACATAGAATTAGTTAGGTAATAATACAAACACATATGCACACACATACGCACACACGCACACATACACTCTCATACACAACTTCACACAGAAATACATAGTTATTTACAAATGTATATATCTTCTTCACATAGTTTCCATGTGACTAAGAAACTTGCCTTGCAACAACGTAAGAATACGGAATATGATCTTGAGAGACATGTAATGTGTGAGACATGTAATTTATATGGCGACTATTATATATATATATATATATATATATATATATATTCTAGTGCCATTATCGGCGCGCCTTTAGAATTATTCTTTTCGTGGTTTGGGTTTAACTGCCCTTTTTATCGTGTAAGAAGTCCTGTGAACGGTCTTCTCACTGTTTATAAATCTTTATACACTCTTATATATAAATATATCTATATGTGTGTGTGTGTGTGGCCCTAAGAACCACCGTTACTTCCTCCATAAGTACGGATTGAAAGCGAGGAAAGTGAGTAAATAAGATTTCTTAAAAGAGGCTTAACTATAGATCGATTTCTGGTTTAGAGATGTAAAATCTCCTCCCTTCATCAGTATAGTCTGACCAATTGTACATAATTATAAACATTTATACATACCAATACGAATATCACGTATCCATAACCATATATACAAATGTCCGTATTTATATACGAAATGAATCTAATTTATCCACCTCAACACGTGCAAAATACGACCGAAAATAATACCGCAGCGAATAGCCATCACGTAATAAACCATATAAGTAATAATTAATACAAATATATATAGTTATATAAACATAATAATAATAATAAGGGCACCAATGAATAGCGCAACATAATAGAATTAGTCGCCAAATGGCTCTAAGAACTGCGGTATTATTTTCGGTCGTATTTGCACGTGTTGAGGTGGATAAATTAGATTATAAATTTGAAAATATGTATATATGATTATGGATATGCGATATTCGTATTGGTATGCATAAATGTTTATAATTATGTACAGTTAGTCAGACTATACTGATGAAGGTAGGAGATTTTACATCTCTAAACCAGAAATCGATCTATAGTTAAACCCCTTTTAAGTAATTTTATTTATTCACTTTCCTCACTTTCAATCCGTGCTAATGGAGAAAGTAACGGTAGTTCTTAGAGTCATTTGGCGTCTATTTCTAGCACGTGGTTCTATTCATTAGTGCCCTTATTATATATATATATATATATATAATTATATTTATAAAATTACGTATGCTTGTATACATGATGGACTCTCTTGTCCTCCTTCTTTGTCAGTCATAATGCTTCTGTCGAACGTGACATTTAAGTCCTACCGACGATTTGCAAAGAAAGCCACATATTTGTTGCAAATATGAGGATTACAGGACAGTGCAGGTGGTATATTTGCAGCCGCTTTTCTGTTTTACCTTGCATCCCTTGTATACATACATACATACATACATACATACATACATACATATATATATATAT
>NC_068992.1:18028050-18033147 GCF_001194135.2 Octopus bimaculoides
ATAAAATATTCCGCATGCTGCTGTAAAATTTCTTTATTTCGAATTTCTCTCACGTAGCCCTGTAGAATAGAAAACTAGAGTAGAAGACCCTTAGCAAAAGTATTCTTTCATGGATTGAACTTGAGACCATATGTTTGCGAAGCGAACGATTTAACGATGCGAACATTTGTTGAAATAGCAACGTTCATTATATATGCTGTGTATTTTCAAATCCAATAACTTAGAATCTTTGTAGTTGGTCAGTTATTTTTCATATCTTTTACCCGATGTATTTCTATCTCCACTGAATATAATATTAATTAGCTGACACGACTTTGTAGTTGCCGATTCTTCAGATCGATTAACTCTGATAGTTTTATATGATGTTTGCTATCAATATGCTTCAGTTAGCCAGCACGTCATTAACTGTCAAACCTTGATAACAATATCTGCTCATGTGATTAGGATAGTTCTATCGTATCGCTGAGATGAAGTAAAAAGAAAAAAAAAAGTACTGATTCACCAGCTGACATGAACCTACATTTAGGGTTATTATAGGGCACGTCTTATGTAATTATAAGTAAAGAAACCAAAAACCAAACAAACAAAATCAACAGCAACAAAAAAAGAATTTCTGAACTAATCCAGTGTGAGTGGATAGTTAAGCTCAGCTTGAAAGTCAACGTGTCCTAGATTGCGTCATCATATGGTCTTTGGTCAAGCGTCTTCGTCTGTGTTATTCATAGGCATACTTAGGTTGGAATTTACAGGGTTCCTTCCTGATACGTCCACAGTTTTCTTGAATCAATAAACTTCAGATCCCTTATTAATGAGTTCTCTGATTGAGTATTATGAAAAATCGATTTTTATCCAACGGGAAAAATATACGTACTGTTTATAAAAATAGACTAATAAGAATTATTTAATAATTCCATACTCTCATAAGACGGACAGTTTATTAGGTTTGTAGTTACCATTTCACCAGTCTTTATATTTATTTGTAGCACCCTTACTTTTAACTGAACCTCCACAAGAGTAGAACACCAGACCATCATATGAAACTTTCTACACGGCAGTAGGAAAATATTTTTTAATCTACATAGACTCTCTATGCTTGAGAGTATTAAGTGATTAATAAGTTTGCGTTAGTTTGCATTGCTCAACTCTGTTATTCCTTTAAGTAGATGTAAGACACCAATAGCATTCCAAATTAAAATCCTTCCTGGTTACACGTATGAACGAGAGACTTATGGTGAACCTCATATGACTCAGAGGATTGTAATACTTTGACCATCTCCTCATAAAGCACTTGTCAATTTTCAATGAAAAATTTATATATTCAATTTTAACTAGTATTGTTAGTTGTGAAATAAGTTAAATTATAGTTTCATTGTGAAGTGTATATTTAAAAGCTATCTCGTACGACGTTAGATCTGCCAGAAAAGTTTCGAGAAAATTACTGCAAGCTGTTATTATTGAAACTGGTTTAATGCGAGATTATATCGGATTTATGGCTAGAAACTTGACAATAATCTTAGAGGCTGAGAGACAATATCCGATTAAAAGAAAGGAAAATCCCAAAGTGTGAAGATAATAGATTTTGATATTCCATATGATAGCAACATAGAAGGAAAGTAGTCAAGATTAAAAAAGTATCTAAACTTGCTCAAAGAAGTGCGGAAATGATCTGTCATTGGAGTAAAACTTATCTCTGTTTTCATAGAAGTTCTGGAAATAACAGTGGAGTAGATGATCAGGGAACTAACAATACCGCCACAATTGTGGCCAGTGACAGATTTTTTAGATAATTGTCTTCCTTTAGCTTCGCAAAGTCCTTGAGATTTTAATTATCTGAAAACATTAATCCTTTGAGATAGCGTTGGTGGAGATTTGATAACCTGATTAATATAATGAAGGATAATGAAGTAAACAAAGATATTTTCTGTTTTATCAGAAAACTGTGAAGTAGAAACAAAAAGTTCACTGCGCGAAGAAAAATATTTCGGTGGGAACGAAATAAAAGGGGATAGGATTGTGCTAATCCACGTTTGTTGGCACTCCGTCGCTTATGACGTCGAGGGTCCCTGTTGATCCGATCAACGGAACAGCCTGCTCGTGAAATTAACGTGCAAGTGGCTGAGCACTCCACAGACACGTGTACCCTTAACGTAGTTCTCGGGGATATTCAGCGTGACACAGTGTGACAAGGCTGACTCTTTCAATTACAGGCACAACAGAAACAAGAAGTAAGAGTGAGAGAAAGTTGTGGTGGAAGAGTACAGCAGGGTTCGCCACCATCCCCTGCCGGAGCCTCGTGGAGCTTTAGGTGTTTCCGCTCAATAAACACTCACAACGCCCGGTCTGGGAATCGAATACGCGATCCTATGACCGCGAATCCGCTACCCTAACCACTGGGCCATTGCGCCTCCACCTTAATCCACGTATATCTATGTGAACAGGCTTCCATGTTTTTTCTATATTTTATTTCTACTAGATTCTACTTAATGTCGATCGCAGCTGATCTGCTGTTTTTATTCATTTATGTTGTTATCTGTTGTATATACAGTAATCCGTTGACCATCGCGGGTGTTACGTTCCAAAACCTCCCACAGAAATAATTAAAATCTAAAAAAATATAAATACCTATCGGCTCCAGAAACCCGCGATATACTGAGGAGTCCGCAATATAAATTTACATGTATTAGCCAGAAAAATCCGCGATGTACTGAGTGCGTGATAGGTGAACCGCGATATGGGGAGGAATTACTCTATCTTTGTTGTGGCTGTACATTCATTTGAATGTCTCTCCCTCATCACATAATTCACTTTTTATCACTGTTTATGATTTACCTCTACTATAATGGACTCTTTTTCCGTATATCGTCTCTTCTATAATTCTCCTTGTATGGTCTGTTCTATAATATTGTCAGTTTTGTGAGGTGTTCTTTATCCCCTACATGTCATAGTTTCATTACTTTTACAGTAAGGCAGGTTATGTTATTATGTTTTCTTTGGTTCGTGGGACATTAACTTGCTCTATGCGGTTTGTTAATTGTTTTATTCTTCATACGTCTTCTTTTCACGAGATATCTTATTTCTAAATTCCTATTAATGTTTCAATCTTCGAGGAGTCGCTAGCGTGTTTGGATCGATGTGTTTTCTATCTCACTTTCCATCTCGTATGCAACGAGTACATTACAGTTCTCTTCTTTGCTTTTACTTGTTTCAGTCATTTGACTGTGGCCATGCTGCAGCACTGCCTTTTAGTCGAACAAATCTACCTACCCTAGGACTTATTCTTGTAAGCCTAGTACTTATTCTATCGGTCTCTTTTGCCGAACCGCTAAAAGAGGGAAACGAAAACACACCTTACATCTCTTGTCAAGCGATAGTGGTGAGGGGGAAAAGCAGACACACACACACACACACACACACACACACACACACACACACACACACACACACACACACACACACACACACACACACACACACACACACACACACACAACAGGCTTCTTTCTGTTTCCGTCTACCAAATCGACTCAAAAGGCTTTGTTCATTCCGAAGCTATCGTAACGATACTAAGGTGTCAGTCAGTGAAACTGAACCCCCAAACATATAGAGCAGTAGTGCAAAACATTGATCCAATGTACGTTAATTATTGGCGTCTACATAATCAACGTTGATTACTGGAACCTACGCAATAATTTCTGATTAGATAATTACACCCTATACAATAATTGAAGCTACTGATGACAATATTTCTCCTTCCCAATGCGGCGAGCTGGCAGAAACGTTAGCACACCGGGCGAAATGCTTAGCGATATTTCGTCTGCCGTCGCTGCATTCTGAGTTCAAATTCCGCCGAGGTCCCCTTTACCTTTCATCCTTTCGGGGTCGATAGATTAAGTGCCAGTTGTGTACTGAGGTCGATCTAATCGACTGTCCCCCTCCCCCAAAATTTCGGGCCTTGTGCCTAGAGTATAAAAAAATAGTTCTTCCTGGAGACAGTGTATTTTGTTAAGGAGAGGAGAGTTGAAGTCTGTCTGTCTCCGACTAACAGATTCATTACTTTGGATTTTGTTCCTGTTGCAGTGGTGTTTAAGAGACTGCGAATTCCCCCCAAAAGACAACCCCACAAAAAAAAAAAAATGCTGAACAGGAAAGAGATTATCTGTCTTTTTCAGATTTAACCCTCCAGCTATGATCAGGGACTTATTCACAGCAGAGATTACTGAACAAAATGTGAAACTTAGCACCTTGCTCAAAGACAGATCGTGTTCCCTGTTTCCTGCAGTGAACACACAACGTACGGATCGTAAACTTAAACCACTCCAGCTCATGTCTTCAGAGAGCGTATTGATTAGGTTACACTTTTCCCTTTGTGCGGAATAATACAAATTACCTAGGAACGCTATCTGCATACTAAAACTAAAGAGCTAAACCATTGCTATCATAATGTAGTGAACAAAGTCTTGGCTGCAAGAGTTTTGATTAATTATATTTTTGTTCCACTACATTAAATAACTTATCTCTGATATAAATATTCGTTTAGTACTGGATGTCTGTGTCAGTCAAGTTTTCAGCAATCTTCATTAGAATAAATATTGATGGATTGATTATGTGATTGGTTTCTTGTTTTAACGTCTAGTTCTCCTCTCGTACTAATCTTTCTAATTTCTTAGACGGCAGTGTCTCACATATGTAATAGAATGAATTTAAAAACATCGATTTGCTGTGATTACTGAAGCGGTTATTAGACAACTGACTCCACATATGAGTGTTTAAGATATTACAGTATCATAATATCGGCCAGATCGTCAGATGCTGCTATACACCGCCGGTTATAATGCCCTTCCAATTATGTTTTGATTGAGTCATTCTTTTCCATCGTGACCCAAATGGCTAGATCAGATAGTCTCTCCATAGTTACTGAGGTCTTCCAAATAGCCATTTTCCGATCTCTTATATTACACTCGGCAACTACATGGGTCCACCTGACACCATTGAACCTTTCGACGTGTCCGGCCCAGTGGCACATGTGATTTCTGTATTCTGGGACCACTGCACTCACTCGCCACCGTTCGCGAATGCCCTCTGTTCGAATATGCTCCC
>NC_068992.1:18033440-18035216 GCF_001194135.2 Octopus bimaculoides
CCAGTTACGCACTGGGGTCGATGTAATCGACTTAATCCCTTTGTATGTCCTTGTTTGTCCCCTTTATGCTTAGCCCCTTGTGGGCAATAAATATATAAGAAGCGTTAGCATGCCGGGCGAAATGCTTAGCGGTATATCGTCTGCCGTTACGATCTGAGTTCAATTTCCGCCGAGGTCCACTTTGCTTTTCATTTTTTCGGGGTCGATAAATTAAGTACCACTTGCGTACTGGGGTCGATCTAATCGACTGGTCCCGTCCCCCAAAATTCCGGACCCTATGCCTAGAACAAAAGGGATATTCCTGGTATGGATTTGTGCATCGCCCTTTGCGTCGAGGCCAATCGATGTTCTTCAATCTTCGTAGAAGACCACGTCCCATTATCGTTTAAGAACGCAGGGAAGAAGGTGCTAGTGAAGACTCCGGCACGTATGTCATTGTTTAGCTTTGTTTTGAGCACTTCTTTTCTTGAACCAAATGCTTTCCACCAAATGCTGGCACTCTATGACGGCAGCGAGGGCGATTAAGAACAAGGAAGTGGAGCAGCTCTATAGGGATTTGGCCCCTTTCACCGCAGCACCAGAACTGCCTCGGGCCAACCACCGATATAGGGGACAAAATATCTCATAACAGCATGCGCTTTGCTGAGTCTGATGTTGCAACTCTGGGCCAAAATTTTCTATAGTCTTGAACAGTCGTCCTTGCTGCGCCTGCAGTTCTCTCACCTGAGCCAGATTTGATGATTCGCTTTCGCAGTGGCTTCTGAAAATTTTCTGGAAACAGCTTTCCCTCCTTCACTGTTAGTCCAAGGCAACGGATCTTCGAATGAACTTTGGTTCCAACAAATCTCTAACACCTGATTTTACGGGAACGCATATCACCTCCCAACCATTGTGTTCACAAAGTTCAACCAAATGGAGAAGCTATTTACTGATGCAAGATATTTCGAAACTTGGCAATTGAATGATTAATTCTCCTTCCATCTCTTCTCTTTGTTAAATTGCTGTAAGATAATAGCAGTAATTTGTTTCTCTGACTCTTTCATGATCTCCGCCAAGTGAGTAGATATGTGTAATTGTAATAAATTTATGGAGCGTTACAAATACTGATAGTACGATTAAATGAACAAGAAGCCATATGCTAGTTTTCATAATTTATCTCAATCGTCACTCTTACTATATTGTTCCATAGCTTAAAGCCGATATTTCGGCAATAAATGACCTTTTCAAAGTTTCAAGAAAGCAAAAACAACAAAAATAAATTGAAATGAATTATTATAAAGCACTAGATGTTCTTACATTGTTGTCACGTGGTTGTCCGTCGATCAAGTATTATGTCTTTGTATGACCAATTTTCGTGGAGTAGACCGGCTTGAAAAGGATTTTCCGCTCGAAGATTCCGCTGATATTAAACGAACATCTTTTCTGGTACAGACAATAAGGTTGTCGAACGAGTCAGCGTGATTGGCTTTCGACCTAGATACGTCTTTCAAATCTATACTTATTGCGAGAAAAGAGCAGTGATTTTTTTGTTTATTGCCTTTCTCATTTCTCATTCATGCTTCTTGTGCGGAGAGTAGAAAAATGTAATTGAAATAAATGAATGTAACGTTACCGTTAATACACTTAAGTAGAATAAGTAAAAACCTGCTGGTGCAAACATAGGTGTATGAGTGTGTGTGCACGTGTGTGGGTGTCTGTAAATGTGTTTGTATGTGTGTGCGTACATACCTATATATACATATAAATATACATGCATATGTATACACATATATATAT
>NC_068992.1:18035393-18036031 GCF_001194135.2 Octopus bimaculoides
TATATATATATATATATATATACATATATATATATATATATATATACATATATATATATCTTATATAAACATATATATACATATATATATGCATATATATATGTATATATATATGTATATATATATACAGAGAAAATGAGGCTTGTCACTACTAAACTGAAACAGCTGTAAGTCATTATCCCATGCCTCATTCTATATATATATATATATATATATACAGACATATATATAGTATGCATATATATATACGCGCGCGCGCACACACACACACACATACACACACACACACATATATATAGATATATATATAAATCACATATACATATGTATATAGTAATAAGAAAATGGAGGGGGATAGGTGATAGTCATCAACTTGCAGAAATTGTATTGTGTCAATTTAACTGTGTATTTGTTTACTAAAAGGACAGTAATAACAATATACAAACACATGCGACATATTATGTCATGTCGGTAATTAAAAAAGGACATCCAGTGACAGAAAATGGGATAATGACTTACAACTGTTTCAGTTTAGTAGTGACATGCCTCATTCTATATATATAACTCTAATATACTGAAGTAATTAATAGTGATATAGAGGTACATGGATGATTCTCTAGGCCTCTTCAGATATATAT
>NC_068992.1:18037259-18042259 GCF_001194135.2 Octopus bimaculoides
ATATATATATATATATGTATATATATATATATATTTATATATATACCATTAACAGAAGTTAAAACGTGACTCGAGGGCTTAAATGTTCGTGCAAGCCAGTTTAATCAAACTTTCTTGAAAATTTGAAGCCTGCCAGTATGCAGTTTGATTTCTAACAATAATCATCTCTGGATAAGAGATAATTTGATAGACAAATTTGAGAGACAAATTTGAGAGATAATTTTGAGAGAAAAATTAAAATTCGAATAACCATTTCTAAGTTGTTTGATGCTTATTGCTTCTGCACAGGAATGCGTCCCTCGATGGGATGCCAAATGGTAAAAAAAAACTACTTGAAATGGATTTCAAAATAGTGCTCCATGAAAAGTCTCCTACGACAACAACTATAAAATTTATGCATCATGTGATGTATGGCCTTTATGCTTGTCCTCCATCGATCACCAGGATTGGTTTTACTGCATCCATAATTTCCAGATAAACATAAAATGAACATATTTGACACATTGATTTATGACGTTGCACCATTCATATCATTACAAGCTGTAGTTTTTCAATTTCGTTGTTTTACATCAGCTTAAAGATGTATTATACAAATAGACAAAAGCCACTCTATCTTCCGGCAGGAAAAACTGGATATGTTAGCTGGAAATGATCTTAAATGGTTTTGAATTCACTTCCGTATAAATCTCCCCTCGATACAATTTCAAGATTTTATTAAAGAGGTAATGTAGAGTGATTCTGAGTTTCAAAGACAGCTGTTGGAATAGAAATTGGTCAGACGCTTTAGATTGGAGGAGTATATATGACTTTGGGGGTGTTTAGAACGTAAAATGGGTTCAGCTCGGTTATTTCCACCCTGCAGTAGCTACTCGTAAAAACGTTGTAAAACATGTTGCTTCTAATTTGCGCCTAGTATCAGTTGTCGGCATACATGAGTGAATGACTATAGATTATTATAATATTAATATCAAGGTCTCTAATGGTGGCAAATGTTTACTTGGATTCAGACATTTAAGAGAAGAGAATTAGATATACATCAGTAGAAATTCACTTCATACAATTATGTGAATTTGTTGAGTGCCTTGTTTTCGATACGAATGAAGCACTTGATATCGGCAATACTGCATTCCATTGTGCTAACATCGTGACATTCCTAATCTCAAGATTGTTCCGAGTGTACACTTCCTAACTAAAACCTAAATGTAAATAACACCAATATTATATCAGGCTGGATAGAAAGTAAGCAACGTTTTGAAACATGAAATTCATCACAATATATTTTAAAAAATGCAGAAAGTTTATTCATCAGAGTCAGTACCATTACAATGACCAGATTTTTGCCAAGGAGTTACAAGTTTGTTTATTCCGGTAACATAAAAATGTGGAGTTCTGGAGCTGATGAACTCTTCTAATGAATTTTCAGCATAGGTTTGTTTTTTGAACTCTTTCTCTCGGACGGAAACAATCAACGATCTTGAAAAAGTGGTAGTTGGTTGGAGAAAAGCCTGGGAAATAAGCTGGGTGGGGAAGAACTTCGTAGCCAAGTTCCTTGAACTTCTGGAGTGTCGTTAGTGACATGTCGGGTCAAGCATGGTCATGAAGAATGATTGGCCCTCTTCTGTCGATCAGTGTGAGACGGAGGAGTAGCAGTTTTTCATTCAGTTTGGCAATTTCATGGCAAAATGTTTCTGCAGTAATGGTTTTCTCGTGTTTTAAGAAGTTATGATGGATGAGTCCAGCAATACACCAACAAACAGTCATCATAACTTTCTTTTGAAGAGCTCGGGTTTAGGGAAGGTTTTCGATGCTTCATTTTGATTCAGCTACTGCAGAGGACGTTTTTGTTATTGTACAGAATCCACTTTCCATCGCAAGTTACAATACAGTCGAAAAATGGATCGGTCTGGTTACGGAGAAGAAGCGACGAGCAAATTTCATACCTGCGCATTTTGTGATTTTCATTCAAAGTTTTACGGCTAACTTGAAGTTCTTTTGCTAGTTCTCGTGTGGCTTTAGTGGATCTTTCTCAATGACGGTCTTTAATTAACCGTCATCGATGACGATTGGGTGTCCACTACGCCCAAGAACTTCAAGGCTCAGGTCTCCAGTACGAAACCATTTAAACTATTTTCGAGCTGACCACTCACTTGTAATTTCCTTACCAACCGTTT
This sequence comes from Octopus bimaculoides, assembly GCF_001194135.2. NCBI lineage: Eukaryota > Metazoa > Mollusca > Cephalopoda > Octopoda > Octopodidae > Octopus > Octopus bimaculoides. The sequence continues at coordinate 18,039,431 of NC_068992.1, forward strand.
CGTTGATATCGCGAGTGTTTCAGCTGCTTTACGTCATTTTTTGAAGTCGAACAGCAAAGTCTACGAGAGAGAAAAAAAAACAAGGCAATATGAAAGAAAATTCGAGAAAACCACAAAACGTGTTTCAGACAAGCAATATAATATATAAATTTCAACGTAAACATTTCCGATGGTGTTCCATATACGTCCGACATTTTTCATCACTCGAACAGGCAATTTCAGCAAGGAGCCACCACATTATCGTACATGAAATAAAATTGGCAATAGAAACATTAGAGAACTTCAGTAAAATCGGAATAGAATTCTGCCAAAACTTTGATGAAAATATCTTTAGAAATGTTACCAATTTCAAAATACAAAACAGAAATTAAGACACATATGCTTCACAAGAATTACTAATGTATTATGTCTTAAATAAATCGTTGATGAGTTTAGTGGTTGCGAACATATTCTTATGATCCTTTGTGATGTAGAGTTCACTATTATTTATATCAATTTCTTTTGGGTTAAAAGACTGACAACATCGTCAGAAAGTTGGTTGAAGTATTTTATGATACATCTTCCTGTTCTTTACGTTCATAAATCAATTCTGGTCAATGCCAATTTTGCCTCTGAGGACGATAAGGTAACGTATGAATTAGGTACTGAGGATTTGGGGTGGGAGAGTAATTGGCTATTCCAATCCACCAAATTTCAAGCATCCTACCTATGTTAAAAACAGTTGTTACCGTCAGTTTATTTTGATGATGGAGCTCAGCCGTTTAAAGCGCTAATGCATTTAAGAACGCTATTGGACCAAGTTAAAAATGCATAAAATACAATCATACTAGTGTCATTAATATAACACACACAGAAATGCGCACACAAGCATGCACAACCACACATACACAAACACACACACCGACATACACACAAACATACACAAACACAGACACACAAATAGACACACACACAAGCACACACACAAACAAACACGCACGCAAACACACACAGAAGCATACACACGCAAACACACACAGACAAGCACACACTGACACACAAACACACACACACACAAACACTCACACACAAACACACACGCAAATACACACGCACAGACACACAAACACACAAACACTGAAACACAAACATGCAGAAATACACACAAACAACACACACACACACACACACACACACACAGACACACAAACACACAGACACGCAAACGTACACAGACATACAGACATAAACACACACACGAAGCACACATTCACAAAGGAACACATGCATACAAAGAAGCACACACACACACACACAAAGAAACACACACGCAAATGTACACACACACAGAAGCATACACAAGCACAAAAACATACGCAAATACACCCACACACCCACCCACAAACAAACACACACAGACATACAAGCACACACATGCACAAATAGACATCCACACAAACGCAGGCGAATACAGAAGCACAAACGCACAAACAGACAGACAGACACACACACACACACATACACATAATGGGAATTTCCAATCCGGCCCAATGGATTTATATGAAATAAATTTATATTCATTTCTTTTCTACTCTAGGCACAAGGCCCGAAATTCTTGGTGGTGGTGGTGGTGGTGGTGTTAGGGACTGTCGATTAGATCGACCCCAGTACGCAACTGGTAAGTTGCCTAATTTGAAATCAGAACGTAAGACAGAGGAAATCCCGCTAAGCATTTCGTGCTAACATTTCTGCCAGCTCGCCGCCTTAAATAAATTTATATTGAGAGAGAGAGGGAAAAATGCTTGCAGTTAAGAGAATATAAGGTGCATTTTCGGCTATTTAGAATAAAACAAATGATCTGAAGTTCTAGATTTGAGTCATAATGTTCTCTTTAAAAGAAATAATTGCAAAAAAATGCAAACATTTTCATCCATCCGAACACACGAAATAATACATATTTTGTTGTACTCATTATTTTCAGTAATCACACACACATACAAATGCATGTGTATATCTTCGTGTATATCTGTGTGCGTGTATGTGTGTATATGTGTGTTTGTATGTGTGCGTAAGTGCGCGCGTGTATGTATATGTACGTGCGGGCATGCGTATGAATGTATGCGCGTGCGTATGTATGTGTGCGTGAGTTTTTATGTATGTGTGAGCGTTCGTGTGTATGCATGTATGTGAGCGTGCGTATGTGCGTCCGTGTGTGTGTATTTGCATGCGCACGCGCATGTGTGTACGTGGGTGTGCATGTGTGTTTGAGGGTTTGCTATATAAAACAGTGAAACAGCTTTTGCTTCATTAATTTAAGTGAAATGTTCTGAAAAGAAATCTCTTGTGTGAGTATCCAAAAAGACCAGTTTATACTAATATGTTTGATTTTGCGCTATATTACTGGAAATATCTATGCATTACCATATATTTATTGAGTTTTCTTGTGTCTTCTTCATGGGTATTCAGAAACGAAAGAGTTTATGTATAAATAAGGTCATTTTCCCGTTGTATAACATTTCCCATGTCAATTCAGTTTATTAATATATTGATCGTGTGAACTTATGTCTTACTTTCGATACGATTTCTTAGTCTGACATATATAATTATTTTTTGAGTGCCGATAAATATAAACTCATCATACACTCGTGGGATTCTCTTTATCTCGACAATAATCTTCCTACCTCTTTCCCTGTTTGGTTTGTGTGTGTGTGTGTATATATATATATATATATATATATATATAATGTACATAAATATACATATGCGCATATATATATGCATATATATATATATAAATATATACATATATATGCATACATACGTATACGTATGCATATACATATATATATA
>NC_068992.1:18042497-18043142 GCF_001194135.2 Octopus bimaculoides
TGTCCTACTTTTATCTTTTAATTTTGTGTATCCTTTCATCTTTACTCATAAAATACTCACAATGCGTTAGCAATGAAGAATTCTCAAATCTCGCAGCAACAATTGTAAACCACTAAATGGATTTTTTAAAAAATAATGAAGCGTTTTAACAATTCTGCATAATTTGGCATAGATAAATTTTGAAACATTAACTGAAAATTTCAGCTTCAAAAGATCACTGATTTCAAAACAATACCAGTCGGAAAATGACACAAAACCAAAGAATGGATTCCAATAATCTAATGCATAGTCATTCTCCGGAATTGCTTTATAATCTGTTTTGATGATGTCCAAGAATAGCTTTTGTTCAGAACTTCCTGTTCTTGAAAGTTGCATTGTATTTTCGATGATGGATTTCAGGAATTTACAGTTCCAAAATATGAAAAACTTCACTAAAAGTGTCAAACTCGAACGAAACCTTTTGTTTTAATTTCTCATACAAGCTTAAATAAAGAGGCCTCCCCTGACACTCATGTATGAATGTATGTATGTATGTATGTAGAATACGCCGTCAATGCTTGATATATCATTTGTGAAATCGATACTTTATACTCTTCTCTCTCTCTCTCTCTCTCTCTCTATGTATATACATATATATATATATAT
>NC_068992.1:18043620-18048797 GCF_001194135.2 Octopus bimaculoides
ATATATACTCACGCATATTTTTGCTTGTTCACGTACTCAAAAGGAAGCAGTGTTTTTAAAGAATCTGCGAGATACAGACAGAGAAGGTATTGCAGAATTTATTTGCAGTATAACGTTAGAATCCTAAGTGAATTAATGAAAACTATTTTTAGTTTTTGTTGTCTTTCTATTTTCGGAAGTCTTTAAATAGGTTACAGTCTCTTCTAAAACTATTTAATAAGAGGCTGCCTCTCTAAAAAGGTTAGGTGCTTTTCGGATGAGGTCATTAGAAAAAGACTTGCAAATCTACCGTTGTTTAAACGGAACCGTGTAAGATTTCTAATAACGTCAAATGTTTTCAACAAACATCTCTGAAAAGAAGTTTTACAACACAACGAGAATTGTATAGTCGACATTGCTTTATTTAGAAGAAGGAAATGAACAGGAAAATAATAATATTGAATAAAAAAAGAGAATAGAGAAAGCAAAATAAATTAAGGATAAGCTGGGTTGTTCGCAATCTGCGGTTATTGAAAGCAAATAACGATTAGGCTATTGGGAAAAAGCAAAGTACGGAGAAATAAATATAAGAAAAAAAAAAGCGACAAGCAAACAGATAATCTTATGGTGTGTAATTAACTGCATTCGTCTTAGATGTGTATTTCAATTTATTGACAAAGTTCCTACAATAATTCAGAAAATATATTATCATTTCTGTGAACAATTCTTTAAAATAAGATGAAATACCATAACTAATATAACTAATAACAATGCCATTAATAATAGGACATGCACACAAGCATTCGTGCATACACACACGCTTGTATACACACACACTCACATACACACACTCACATACACATGCACACGTGTATGAATATTCCTAAACATCAACACATCTATCAATAATTCTATACATACATATACATAAACATACAGCAATATAAATTCATGCATACATACAAACACACACATACATATAATGCATATACACAAATACATACAGTACACGCACAGATATATGTGTATATATATGTGTGTGTGTGTGTGTGTATGTATGTATGTGTGTATGTATGTGTGTGTATATATGCATATTTGCATTCACAGTCACCCACACAAACATATGCAAGTTCATATTTTCCGCTTCTAAACGAAACACTTGTAAATATTCATTGTTGAGAAATAAACATATGTTGCTTGAATGAAAAGGTGTAGTTTTTAAGCGTTGATTTAATCATAGAAATTTAGTATGTGACGTTGAAAAGGTCTTTATTTCCATCCAAGTAATCTAAACAATAAGCTTTATGCAGTACGTGGAGAACACAATAAGTGCACACACACACACAGGTGCACACACACGCACACACACACGCGCGCGCGCGTATAACAACAACATCAATCATAAATAAGGATACATAAAGGAAAAGCAATTTACTGCAATAATTCGAATTCTAAGAATATTCTACGTGTTGCGGAAAATAATACAAAAACCTAAGATGTGTAGAAAAATGTGCAGTCATTCATGTGTGTATTCAAAAGCTGAAAAAATATCTAGCATTTCTTTACACGCTGTTCGTGTTATATCTTTTTAACTCCGCGCAGTGTGAGTCAAGGTATAACTAACTGTAGTTACTAGAATACACGACAGAGTATATCTAGTGCGCATCATTGTCAGAAGTGTATTTGGTTGGTAGAAAGCGATAGAGATAACTTGAAGAAGCAAGATAAATATACAATAACAATATGTAATAAATAGAATGTTTGCGGTCAGTTACACATCTTGGAAATGTAGTTTTCTAACAGAAAGCAGCGTCACGACGTTCTCTTTAATATTCAACATCATCAGCCCTCCCACCACTAATACGTCACTGCGATCTACATCGTGTCCATTAGTAGGCACCCTAATATCCTAATTAACCCATAGCTGGCCACACAATTAAAATTACTTTTCATGCACTCCCGCCCCACCGATAATGCAAAGACCTTATAAACAGCTGACAACTCATATCTGCCTTAGATGCACATGCAGTGGTAAATTCAAATGTCATCTAGAGCCATCAGAAAGAAAATCTTTTTTTAGACAAAATCCGAAATATCGAAAAGGAAGTTTTCGATATTTCGATTTTCTCCCGAAACAGTGTAAGACAATAAACTCGCGGAACTAGGAGTAGCCCGTCAACCAGCATGAAGCATGGACTACAGTAATGACTAAAGCATTCTTTCTATCACGATTTCTAGTGAGAATGTAAACAATTAAACACCATTCCTTGAACAGAGAATGCATCTAGATTGTTTTATGATGATTTGGTTGTTGAAAAGTGTTTGTGGTAGAGAAGTTAAGTTTATTACAAAAGAACTGTAAACGTACCTCATTGAAATCTTTTCCTATTCTCTGATTGTCGATCACATCAGACCAAGTATCATAATTGGAAGCTACCCTTGTATGAAGGTCACCGAGGAGCAAGACCGCGTCATTACGAGGGATCTAACGTCTTTAAAAAAATGATAAAATACCTAAGATATTATAAACCCTCCACCTGGACGGGAGGCTGGTCCGTCAGAGAATTACTTATTTTCGTCAGCTCAGTGGATTGGAGCAACGTGAAATGAAGTATTTTGTTCAACAACACAACGCATCACCCGGTCCGGGAATGGAAACTACAATCTTACGATCATGAGTCCAAAACACTAACCACTAATCCACGCGCCTCCACAACGGTTGATACATCTTCAAATACTTTGGGTTATATATCTACTTTATCAGCTTTGACCTGTGGCTAAACAACAATGTTGCTGTTGGCACTCAGTCGCTTACAACGTCGAGGGTTCCAGTTTATCCGATCAACGGAACAGCCTGCTCGTGAAATTAACGTGCAAGTGGCTGAGCACTCCACAGACACGTGTAGCCTTAACGTAGTTCTCGGGGATATTCAGCGTGACACAGTGTGACAAGGCTGACCCTTTGAATTACAGGCACAACAGAAAAAGGAAGTAAGAGTGAAAGCAAGTTGTGGTGAAAGAGTACAGCAGGGTTCGCCACCATCCCCTGCCGGAGCCTCGTGGAGCTTTAGGTGTTTTCGCTCAATAAACATTCACAACGCCCGGTCTGGGAATCGAAACCGCGATCCTATGACCGCGAGTCCGCTGCCCTAGCCACTGGGCCATTGCGCCTCCACAAACAACAATAAGCACAATTGTAATATACTTGTGGTTTTGTTTGTTGACATTGCTTCTTAAGGCTATCAATCTGATTTCCAGCAATCATGGGTTTAACTTTCGGCTATGAAATAAAATAATAAACAGCTTAGATAACCTGAGGTAAGTTTTGCCATGTTTACAAATACAGTAAATACAATCCTTGAAGTGCCATCGTTGCGACATTTTAAAGGGGCAGAAATCGAAATGGAAAAAGTTCTAATGTTATAAAGCAATTTCTCACGTTTATAAATAACAAGGAATGTCTCTGAATATAATAATATTACCATAAAAAATACTCAGAAAGTATGATGTTTGAAGCGAAAATACTAGCGTCAGAACAGTTACAAAATGATAAGTGCAAGTTGTTGTAATATCCTATTACTCACATAAGACATACAAAAGACAGAAAACAATATTGCTAGTTATACCCGCATTAATCGTCAACTACTAAAAAACCAATCGTTAAAGCGCAAATTTAATCTATTCGTTGGCTTAAAATAGCAAAAATCTCAAACTTTCTGAGATCCGCAGACACCCTAACTAAACTACCAAATTTCCTGTTCGTAATTGCTATTTTGAAACATGCAAGCACACACGCTTCCTCGCCAAGCACACTCATTTACATTCATTTTTACCCAGGAAATATTTTTATATAAAATATAATATCATATCATAGTGTTACATGTTCAAAGTTCTTTTATCGAATTCTCAGTTTCCTAAAATAACATCATTGACTCTTCATTCATTTTAACTTTAGAAAATCCTGACATATTTAATAACGTATTAATCGCAAACTTTCATAAGTATCAGATCACAACCTTGATAAATTTTATGTGCTTGCGGAATTTTCAAATGAAATAAAAATAGTAAACGATAAAAGAAAAACAAAACACAAAAACCATTAAATAAAATGAAATCATAATGTGATCATTTCGTTCTATCATTTTGAAATGGGACCAGATATATTCTAGAATTATTTCATATCTACTCCATCAATCCATGTACGAGAACATTCTGTTGAACAAGAACAAATCAGAATATAATCATATCGTTATAGCTGTAGACTCAAATGTGTATTAGTCATTGTTGAATGATCTGAGAGAGAGAGAGAGAGAGAGAGAGAGAGGGGGAGAGAGAGAGAGAGAGAGAGAGAGAGAGAGAGAGAGAGAGAGAGAGAGAGAGAGAGAAAGAAAGAGAGAGAGAGAGAGAGAGAAGATAGAATATATATTTATGTATATATGTTACAGTTTTATATATATATATATATATTTATATGACAGCGCAATGAATTATGTACGCTCAGAAATCCATCGTAGTCTAAACAAAATTAATATTGGTAACCTCACTTATGATGGTATTGATGATGAGATGGGGAGGAGGAGGAAGAGAAGGGTGAGAACGATGATGAGGATGCAAAAATTATGATGATGACGATGATGTGTTGATGACGATGTTATCGATGATAGCGATCATGTAGGGGTAATGAGGACGATGATCATGATGATGATGATGATAGCGATCATGAGAATGATGGTGATGATATGTTGATGATGGGGATTATGTTAATGAAATCGATGCTGAGGACAAAATGGTAATGATAATGAGGAATGATAACACAGGTCTACGAGATGAAACTTTTTGAAATTGGCTTTGATAATTGTATGTTACTTTAGATATTATTGTGGTGCTGATTCGAAATATCAAAAAGCTCTCCCCCATTACTGAAAGTTTTCTCACAACTGAATGATAAAATATACTATAATTTGCTGGTAAATCCACATAAAGTTCATTTCCTACAGATGCAGGAGTGGCTGTGTGGTAAGTAGCTTGCTTGCCAACCACATGGTTCCGGGTGCAGTCCCACTGCGTAGCACCTTGGTCAAGTGTCTTCTACTATAGCCTCGGGCCGACCAAAGCCTTGTGAGTGGATTTGGTAGTCGGAAACTGAAAGAATCCCGTCGTATAAATGTATGTGTATATATATATATATATATATATAT
>NC_068992.1:18048870-18053410 GCF_001194135.2 Octopus bimaculoides
TGTGTGTGTGTGTGTGTGTGTGTGTGTGTGTGTGTTTGTGTTTCTGTGTTTGTCCCCCCAACACCGCTTGACAACCGATGCTGGTGTGTTTACGTCCCCGTAACTTAGCAGTTCGGCAAAAGAGTCCGATATAATAAGTACTAGGCTTACAAAGAATAAGTTCTGGGGTCGATTTGCTCGACTAAAGGTGGTGCTCCAGCCTGGCCGCAGTCAAATGACTGAAACAAGTAAAAGAGTAAAAGAGAGTAATATGATAAGGCAAAATGAAACTAATAAAAATGAATTTGGTACTGTATTTAGCAAACTAAAATGGCCGAAATGCATTTGAAACATTAGAAAATAGATTTTTGTGAAGGTTCCATTCATTTTTATGTCCAGTACCTCAAAATCATTTTCGATTCGAATGTACGTCTAGAACTCTTTCGCATGTGAGCGTTTAATGGACATGCACGGTACATCAGTAATCGGCCATCATATTGACATTCCATTATCCCTGATATCTTCTATTCGTCTGTTTTATGTCTTGACGAAATATTTCTCACAGCTCCTCACTCACTTGCGTCTGATTTCCCAGAAAGAAATCCAAATAGGCATGTAGGAAATGAGCCTTAATACTCATTCTACATCTTAAGACATCAAACGTGTCCAGCATTCTTCCCAAAATGTCTTTGTTGTTTGGATCCTTTTGATTACCCAAACAATTCTTCACATCTTTCAAACTAATCTATGTATCTGTTTGAGAAACGCTAAGAAAGATATCAAAATTTTCACCCACGACGAGTTTCTTTATATCAGGTTCTACAAATACACCTTCTTCAACCTTGGCGTCTGATGGAACAGGAAACGAGCTACGCAAATACTTGAAACTCCCTACATCCTTTGGCAAAGCTTTTACGAACTGCTTCACGAGATCAAGTCTATATATGTAGAAAGGGCAAAAGAACCCTACCACCGCCAAGATTAAGTCTTGATTATGTGAATCACCCTGGTCGATACCTCGGCCTAGTTCTTCTCTATTTGGAGGTCTGGTCAGAACCAAACTCCTGGCAACTTAATCGGACTCTCCGTCCAACGTCCCACAACGCTGTCAGGAGGCATCGAATTGCCTCTCCAGGTGCCGACCTGCAAGCCGGTTTCAGCTTACCCGCCCCATTTTGCTGCCAGTTCGCATCGACATTTGCCTGCAGGTGCCCGAACAAGTTTGGCATACTCTTATACAACTCATAGGGTGGACCATCCAGTACCGGTGCCTTACCCACGCTGCAGTCTGCCATAACCTCAAATACCGACTTTTCACGATTAACCTTTGCTCCTGCTACCGTCTCGTATTCCTCAATGGCCTTGCCTAACCTCTGTAGGTGATCCATTTCGGTTACGATGATGGTGATGTCGTCCGCGTAAGCTGAAACCGACTTTCCACAACCCGGCTGTCTCGGGAGGGCGCTCAATTTTCGCAGCAATTGCTCAAGAGCCATCACATACAAAAGCGGGGAGAGCGGACACCCTTGACAGACCGAGCGTTTGATAACGAACGGTTTCCATAAAAAGCCGGTCACCCGAACTACCGAGTCGATGTTGTAAATCTGAATGATCCACCTGAAGAAGCCGAGACCCAGGCCGAACTGCGACAGAACGGACACTAGGTAACGATGGTCAAACCTATCTAAATAGACCACTGCCCCGCCCTTGCCAGAATCGTTATTTAACTCCTTTAAAGTGTACCGTATAAATGGAGATTATCCTGGATGGCTCTGCCGGGAACGGCACATGTCTGTGCCTCCCCGATCAGACCATCCGCGAAACGCGCCAATCTTTTCGATAACACTGGCTAAAATTATCAATGGAAATTATCAATGGAATCCCCCGTGTCCGGGTCCTTTCTGACAAGCGTCACCACTCCCCGGTGCATAGATCTGGGAATTACCCCATTCTGCTGCCAGTTCGCATAGACATTTGCCTGCAGGTGCCCGAACAAGTCTGGCATACTCTTAAAGAACTCATAGGGTGGACCATCCAGTCCCGTCGCCTTACCCGCGTCGCAGTTGCTATAGCCTCAATTACCTCCTCAGGCGTGATCGGCCTGTCACAACGCTCCGCGTCCTACCCCGAGAGACGCGGCAGCCCGGCCTGGAAGTCCGTTAGGTCCCTCCTATTATCCGGTTCTTGGCGGACAGATTTCGAATGCCAGGAACGCGGTTCAGGTTGAATTTTATACCAATAACTGCCACGAGATGCATGTGCATTTCGGTTTTCATGACAATTGTTTGAGACTTCCACCCACGGCATTCAACACAGCTGCGTTTTGGTGTCTCGTTTCATGGAAAGTTGAAAGGTTACCTGCATTTTGGATCTCAGCCATAAAGCAGCATGTCTTGGGATATTTATACTTACATCCCAGAAATAAATTTTCAGAATTTACCATATGAAAATGACATTTGAAAAAATTGCGTTTCTTTTATGATTAAGTGTAATTAGCATCCTACAAAGCAGGCAAAATCGTTACCGATCCGGAAAAAATCGTTAGCTACATTTCATGCGTCTTTACGTTCTGAGTTCAAATTCTGACAGGGTCGAGTTTGCACTTCATCTTTTCGGAGGGTCAATAAAAGACTATCAGTTGAACGCCTATAAATAAAAAAAATCTTAAAAAAACCCCAGGAAAATTAGACTTGGGAAAGGAAGCTGCACGAGCGACTACCCTTCTGAAACCCCTGTAGCATAGACATTCCAGAAGAGTGGAAAATGAGTAAAGGCCAACGATGGCCTATGCTTCATAGGTAACGAAGAGCTTAAGTAAGTGAGAAATTAAGTAAGTAATTGGATTATGAACAAAACTGGATTGATAAGTTTCACTTTACTGGGAATAAAAGCTGAAGTAGTAGATTCAAGAAGAAACGAATCAAGACGACGGCGACTACTACTACTACTACTACTACTACTACAACAACAACAACAACAACAATAAATGCGCAAGACTCCATTACACATAGACAATTAGAAATGCCTCTGTATATAACAGTATTAGCTTACGCTGGGGGATTTGCGATAGACGTCGCAGAAAAATATTTTCACTCGGGAATCAAAACTACTACTACTACTACTACTACTACTACAATAAGTATGCAAAGCTCTATTTTACATGGAGACGTTGAAATGGTGCTATGCATGTTGCTGCTATAAGCTTTGCAAAGAGAATTTACGACAGACGTCGCGGTAAATATTTTCACTCGGGAATCGAAACGTAATCGTAGAGTCCGTCGTAGGACAATACTTTCTCACCATTCCTACCAACAGACACGCATACTTTCAATATAAACAGAAAAAAGAACTTTCAGAATTATTATTGATGACTATGTGAAATGACTCATGGGAAGAATGAACAGAATGCTATTTCTACGCTGATTCTTTTTCTTCTTCCTTTTTTTCCGTCTTATGTTAATGCGGCGGATTAAAGTATGGAGAAAAAAAAAAGAAAAGAACAAAAAAAAAAAGACAAACGGCTTCAAGACTGATTAAGAAAAAGAAAAAAACTGATTCCCAGAAGGATTATAATAATCTCATGCAATTCCTTTCATTGAAATATTACTAAAACATGTAAAATAAAATATACTTGGTTAATATAATTGTGAACGAGCGATGTAAACGGAGGAGGTGTCGCCCCTGATGGCAGCGAGTGACGTAGCATGTGTTTCTGCCGGTGTGATTGCAATTCTGAAAATGATCGTGATGGTTTGGAGGGTCACTGTTGGTGTTAATGTGAGTGACGACAAAATTGATTGTTAGCCGGGTGCTGTTATGATTAAGTTCATTATTACTATTATTATTATTATTATTATTATTATTATTATTAGTAGTAGTAGTAGTAGTAGTAGTAGTAATAGTAGTGGTAACAGTAGTAGTAGTAGTAGTAGTAGTAGTTGTTGTAGCAGCAGTAGTAGTTGTAGTAGACGTAACAGCAGCAACAGGCGAATTAGCAGTACTAAAAAATATTAGAAGTTGCAGAAGTTGTAGTAGTAGTAGGAGGAGGAGGAGGGGGGGAGAGGTAGTATAAGTAAAAGGAGGAGGAGGAGGAGGAGAAGTGGAAGGAGGAAAAATTGTAGTACTAGTAAAAGAAGAAATAATAGTCGTATTCATATTAGTAGAAGTAGTGGTAGTAGTAGTAGTAGTAGCAGTAGTAAAAGTAGTAGTAGAGATTGTTGTTGTTGCTGTGGTTGTTTATTGGTATCTAACTTACCAGTTGTGATTATGGTGTGACTAATTTTCGTGGTGATTGTTGTTGTTATTGTTGTTATTGTTCATCCATTCGTCATAAAGCTGATCTACTTTATATCTTGTTATTTGTTTCAGGCATTGGACTGCGGTCATGCTGGGGCATCGCTTTCAACCGTTCAGTCATAAATCACTTAGGTTTGTTTTGTCGGTAAGAGCTAAGTTACGGAGACGTAAACGTAACAACGCCGGCTGTCATCGATGGTGGCGCACAAACACAGAACAAGCACAAACACACACACACACACACACACACACACACACACACACA
>NC_068992.1:18056472-18059631 GCF_001194135.2 Octopus bimaculoides
CAATACACTGCTTCATGTAGGCTGTTGATACATATATAAGTTCTTTTAGCTTTTGAAAACAATGACAGTATAGGGTTAGCATCAAATAGATATTAAATGCACGACTATATATCATACTGCTATAATTAAAATTGACAAAATAACAATATGCAAAGTTTCTAAAGACACCAATTCAGTTATCGATTATTTTACTTAAGATTTCTAACCTATAATCACAATAAACATTCTTTGTAAAACTGTAGTATAATTTGAATTCTATAAAATAAAAGCTGCTATTTATTGTTGGTAGCGAATTCAATTGTCAGTCTGAAAATTCTAGTTACTATTATCTAAGCCGTAATGGACAGATCGAAATTACACAGATAATTCAACTGAACCACCAAGATGATTTTCAAAGCAATGTTTCTGCATAAACTGTAAAGATTATGGAGTTCTTTGGATCTATTATAGAAGTCTATAAAACAGCAATATATTCGAGCTGAGAAATGGAATGCAAATATTCCTTTATCGTTATAATCGAATCCTCCATGCCAACTTAATTTAACGCCTGGCTCACACTTGCTCCATTAAGCTGTGTGAAACTGAACGTAGAGTCCAATTGAAAGGAAAGCGCATAAAGTATATTTTCTAGGTGGATGATCAGAAATGACGGTTATGAATGAGAGAATCAATTAAAATGGAGCCAGTGAGCATTTTACTCTCAGATATAATCTATCCTGCAACGTTCCTGACCTTTTACAGATATTGATACCAAAGTGAATACACAATAAAAGATATTACATTATGGAAATCTTTAGAAGAGATTCACGAACGTGATAAGATCTTGCACCCAACTATGGAAGAAATTCTCAAAGGGACAATACTGCCTTTACGAAATATAATGAAATGCAAGAAACGTTAATAAGATGCAAGAAAAACATTAATAATATGACTAAGTTCTAAGTTATTTGCAACTTCCGTCTAATGAACTCGAAAATATCTTAGTGTGTTGCAGCAGTAGATGTGAAACTCGGTGAAATATTATAAACTGTCTAAATTTTGCTGTTTAAAGCATAATTCGTAGCTGCTATATTAATGCATAATTGTATAATAGCAGTAACCTAATTCACTATACGAATCATATACAATATTTTATAACATTGATATGTATCATGTAACTAAAAACAGTTTTTATATATTTCTTCTCTCTCCATATCAGAGGTGAAATTTCAAAAGTAAATGTAAGATGCAGTCAATACATTAATAACTCAAGACACGATTGATGTTCGTTAGAATGAATCTTATAAAAATAAAATAAGAATCCAAACAGCATATATAAAGTGGTAAGAATTCGAACGATCGATCCACAATGATTCAGAACAAGCATACTAAACTCGAGAAAATCCTATCTAGCCAGAGAATGCCTTTTTATTTGGTTAATTGATCTCAATTGTTACGAAATAGTTTATTCCTTTATGCTGTTTTACCCTTGACATAAAAACTAATCACACACTGACTTTTCAAAAATATCTTATGGCCTATTTGTTTTTTTTCTACTCATATTATCTTCTTTGGTGTGCAATGGGATACAGAGCAGAACATATTTATTGGACGCCGTTCAAACAACAGACAGCTAGGAAGCAAACGTTATTATGCTTACAGATCAGCCACTGTCTTATTAGGATTACTTTTTCTGAGATATTAATTCTAACTACATATCACTATTCAAATGACTAAATGAACTTCGCAGGAACATATATACTACCATTGCTACTACTACTACTAATAATAATCTTTTCTACTCTAGGCACAAGGCCCGAAATTTTGGGGGAGGAGACAGTCGATTATATCGACCCCAGTACGCAACTGGTACTTAATTTATCGACCCCGAAAGAATGAAAGGCAAAGTCGACCTGGGCGGAATTTGAACTCAGAATGTAAAGACAGACCAAATACTGCTAAGCATTTCGGCGTGCTAACGTTTCTGCCAGTTCATAGCCTTAATAATAATAATAATAATAATAATAATAATAATAATAATAATAATAATAATAATAATAATAATAATTATTATTATTATTATTGGTACTATCAATAATCGTCGGAGCCCTGGGAACAGTGAGTAAAAATCTTGAGAGGTACATGGAACAAATAGGCACTGCAATAAAGGTAGAGCACTTGCAGAAAACAGCACTGCTTGGAACCGCTCGAATACTCCGGATGGTGCCCGAAAAATAAATGATACCACCTTAGTTCACAGGTAGCGAACAGCTGGCACCGTAGTATATCTCCAGCGTTAGAAGCTGTGCAAAACACAATAAATAATAGTACTAATAATAATGATAATAATAATAATAATAATAATAATAATAATAATAATAATAATAATAATAATAATAATAATAATAATAATAATAATAATAATAAGTAATTTGGACAAATAAGTATAAATCGATTAATGTGTTTAAATGTTGAGTAGAGCACAGGCACAGTTTAGGCTATGTGTTGTCATATGCAGTCATGGTGCACTTCCGTTTGATCTACTTCAGGAACTCCGCAGTCACAGATAAGGTAATAATATAAATTAACGGGAGATGGATTGGGTATTAAATCTTTATTGAGTACAACATACGTTGCAACCCATCAGCCTGGGTCTCGTCAGGTACATTGATAAATATGTGTCTCACTACAAGTTTTTATGTCCGCTGATTTATTGTTATATAACCATCAAAGTAAGAGATGAATAAAAGCAAATATCTATCTATCTACCTATCTATCTATTCGTTTACTTGTTTCACTCATTTGTCTGCGGCGATGCTGGAGCACTGCTTTCTAGTCGAACAAATCCACCCCCAGGACTCATTCTTTGTAAGCCTAGTACTTATTCTACCAGTCTCTTTTGCGAATCGCAACACACCACCATCGACTGTCAACCGATGGTACAGGGACAAAAATAGACACACACACACACACATATATATATATATACACGACAGACTTCTTTCACTTCCCCCCTACCAAATCCACTCACAAGGCCTTATTAGGCCCGAAACGTTAGTAGAAGACATTTGCCCAAGGTGACAAACAGTGGGACTGAACCCGGAACTATGTGGTTAGGAAGCAAGCTACTTACCACAGTGCCGCTATATATATATATATCTATATATATATATCTATATA
>NC_068992.1:18060005-18063298 GCF_001194135.2 Octopus bimaculoides
CATGAAACGATTCGTATCCAATTAACTAAAGGCTTGGTTTGTTTACGCTTTTCCCTCCAGTTTTTTGTTCTATGTGTGCCATAAATATCGCCATCCGCTTTAGAGAAAAATTTGTAGTTTGGAATCAGTAGTTCTTTGACTGCTATTTCTAAATTTTCAGTATGTTGGAGAAGCAACTCAATTGCTAATCCCTGTATATTTATGATGATAAATAGTTTTACCGATAAAGGTTTTTTTCATACTGAACTACTTGGCAAAATTGTTAATTATTAATTCTATTATTAATTGACGATTCTCTGCCCTTATTCTTGTATATATATATATATATATATATTAATGTTTTTCTTGTTGAGAAACAGAAGATGATTTCATTATGTGAGTAATTTTCCATCTAAAATTTGAAATCTTTTTTCTTCAGTGAAATATACCTCACTCATGAAAATGCACCTTTTTAAGCGTTACACGAGTACACTTCGGTGGCAGATTTTAGTTCCGATAATCTTTGCATGCGTGTGAGAATATTGATAAAACATTTATCTGCTGACCTCAACAATCTAAACTATGTATTCTTAAATTATTTTGTTCCACTATAATTCGTTTACATGAATGTTTTAAACTATGTGTCAATGAAGGAAAAAAAAAACACCTCCTGCTTGATAATATGTACTTAAAAGAAACAAGTAGTTATATGTAGTGGTCAAAGAAAGAAAAAAATACGAGGCAACAGTAAAGAATGTTTTAATTATACAGTCTCCGATTCTAATAACTCACACCTTGATTTTTTATGGTTATCTTACTCTACTACTATCTTTAATTAACTTTCATTCTAATGAGTTGTTTGAATATTCCATCAATTAAATTCAGCTGAAATCGATCGGATTGTTGAAAAGCCACACGCGAAAACATTAATAGTCTTGAAAATAAAAACCGACCATCTCATTATTACTGATGTCTCTATTTGCTCGCGCGTTATTATTTTTTTTTTCTGATTTCGTCGATCTTTATTTTGTCCTGTTTTTTTTTTTGTTTTTTTTTTTTGAAGCTGATTGTGTGTTGCGCTTTTAAGTGTTTAAAAATAATCAGTCCATATCACTTGGAATCAAACTCCAATGTGTGACAACCACAGATTCTAATGTTTGATAAATAGTACAGTAATAAATGATAGAGAAATAAAAAAAAAAAACACAAAGACAAAATGAACGACATTCGTGTATTTTGACTGGTTGCAATGGCGCAATATTTTTCGGAAGGGAGGGGATTAAGAGATTTTTAATGTTTATGCTTTACCAGAGCCAGTAATGGTGATTTTGAAATTATTTTTGAGAATGGGAATTGCAGTAGAGAATTGAAAGTTATGAGAGCGATGATTTCTCCTTGGGGTATTAAAGACTTGAAACAAATCATCAGAAATGATTCCAATCAAATTCAACTCACAGTGAATCTTGATTTACTGAACAAAACAAAAACACGGCTATGATGATGATGATGATGATGATGATGATGATGATGAGGACGACGGCGGTGGCAGTGGCGGTGGCGGTGGCAGCGGCGACAATAACAACAACAACAACAACAACAACAATAACAACGATAATGAACTGTTTCATCTCTTCAAAGACTCCAGCAAATGCAACACAGTTCCT
This sequence comes from Octopus bimaculoides, assembly GCF_001194135.2. Taxonomy (NCBI): domain Eukaryota; kingdom Metazoa; phylum Mollusca; class Cephalopoda; order Octopoda; family Octopodidae; genus Octopus; species Octopus bimaculoides. The sequence continues at coordinate 18,061,649 of NC_068992.1, forward strand.
GAAATGGCAGAGAGTTATGAGGTGAAAGGGAGAAATAACAACAAAGCTTGTGTAAAATAAATAAATGAATAAATAAATAAATAAATAAAAGGATAAAATTAGACTACAGAGTAATACGTTAAAGAGACTGGAAAAAAAAGCACTGCGTGGTTATTAACTTAAGGGTCTGAACTGGTTGTGAAAAGACGGAGGAAAATCGCAATATGAACTGAGGAGCACTGACGAGCCTGAAGGATTCTTGATTGCAGTACGAGATAAAAGCTTTTCTCCAGAAACCCCCAAAGGCATGTATTGAAGGAGTATATCTGAAATAGCTTCAGAATATATGAAAACTGAGGAAAAATAACATATACATTTTCTCTAGGGACCAAGCCAGAGACAGAATACTTATACATGTATGATAGAATTGTTATTTATAAAGATATATGAAATACTAATAGGAAACAAATGGTAAATATATACACTTAAAAAAAGGTTTCACGCAATGACAATGTGACCATGTTCTGGGATTTGTCAAATCGGAGAAGCCGAAAGGATAATTTTAACAGCTGGATAGGTCACCAATAGAAAAATAATTCCGAATCGAATTAATACAGCAGATAGACGACGGTGTATCCCTAAAAAGGATTGGAGAAATGTATGGAGGCAAAGACTAGGTAACCTAAACCTAGTTTCTAAGGAGTGTGACCTAGTAAGTTGATTTGATTGCAAAATGTTATGTCGGATGAAGGAGTAAGTTGAAATTAGAATTTAGAAAGCAGAACATTTTAGTCAGATTACATAACCACCACCACCACCACCACCACCACCACAACAACAACAACAACAACAACAATAATGATAATTATAATATGAATTTTCTTTCCTTTTTTCCCCTTTTTTTTTCTTTGTTTACTTTTCCAATTTTTCTTAATTCCTTTTTCTTTCTGTCTTTCTTCCCAGTTTTCTCTATCACACCAGAATCGGTTGTCAAGCGATGTTGTAGGGACAAACACAGACACACAAACATATACATACACATACATATATACATATATATACGACGGGTTTCTTTCAAACTCCGTCTACTAAATCCACTCACAAGGCTTTGGTCGGTCCGAGGCTATGGTAGAAGGCACTTGCCCAAGGTGTCATGCAATGCGACTGAACCTGGAACCATGTGGGTCGTAAGCAATTAAAATTATTATTATAATTTGTACATATTTATTTTATTATAAATGCAAAACCACACCACGGAGGAATCGACGTATTCTTAAATAATAAACCGCGATAGGTGAGTCACAATATGGCGAGGGACTACTGTAGGCCATGTCCCTACACATTTTTCCATAATTAAACAAATAAATAAAACAATTAAAAACACAAGAGAACATACATAAAATATATGTATGTTTGTGTGTGCATTCATTTATGTGTGTGTATATATATGTGTGTGCCTGTGCGTGTATGTGTGTATTTTGTTTAGGTGTTTGGGTGTGTCTATGTATGTATGTATGCGTGTATGTGTGTACGTATTTGTGTGTGCTTGTGTGTGTGTGTTTGTGTCTGTGTGTGGGTGTATGTGTCTATGTGTTAGGGTGTTTGTGTTCATATATGAGTGTGTGCGTATATATATATATATATATATATATATATATATATATATATATA
>NC_068992.1:18063437-18064833 GCF_001194135.2 Octopus bimaculoides
TATATATATATATATATATATATATATATATATATATATATATATATATATATATATATATATATGTACGTATTTCGGTGTTTGTGCGTGCGTGCGTGTGTGTGTATGTGTATGTGTGTGTGGGTGCGTGTGTACGTATTTGGGTATCTGCGTGCGTTTATGAATGTGCGTGTATGTGTTTGTGTGCACGTGTGTGTGTGCGTGCGCGTCTCTGCGTGCGCATGTTTGTGTCTTTGTCTATGGCAGGTCAAGTCAAGAGACGGTAAGTTACACTCAATCAACGAACGTCACATGATATTCTGCTGCACGATAAAAATAATCAACATGACGATAATATAATTCAGCTTGAAACTGTGTGATACTGTAATATATGCATTCATAAAATTAATTAAGAAATATATAAAGTGGATTTATCGGCGTTTGGTTAGAAACATATAAGCAAAAATGAGAAGAGAGAAAGACATTTGAAGTGCTCATATTTCATATTGTCAGATTAGTAACATAAAGCTGATGCTGATGATAGATGTCCATGCTTTGCCTTTATAAGTTAAACTGTTAAATGTACTTCATCTCAGAGCCAAATATAAGATCAATGGCTGAGAATCAATATAATTAAAACTGTGAAGAAAACGAGGCCAGTACTGCAACACAAAATGGTTGAAAGGGAATGTTGGATAGTCTTATAAGCATATAGTAGTCTCTCATCTCTTAATGCTCGGATTTCAGATACTGAGTGAACGGATATAAGATTAATGACTCACAGCTACATGGTTAATAGTTTTAAGACAGCGAGATGAGTAGATTATCATACACTGGAGAGTGTGCAGACGATAGGGAAAGTGAGAGAGAGTGAGAGACAGAGATTGAGGGAGAGAGAGTGTAGTGAGAGAGTGTGTAGGGGGAATAAATAGCTTCACGGTATTTAGGTTCGATCCTTTACGTTCTGCGTTCAGATAATGACTGGATTTATATTAAGGTCAGTGACTCACAATTATATGGCCAATATGATTATGTGGCGGAAGTAAGAATAAGAAACATTTAGCTTTGGCATGTCAATAATAGCGGGCTATCATTGAAGTAATCATCGACTCTGAAGACGGTGTCATTGGATACTCCCATAAGGAAATTTATCCAGAAATATGTGTATGAATTTTTATGACAATACATATATATGCCTTTTGTTCGATTGGGACAGTGCTGTAAATTACCAAATCTGTCCTCAAAATCATATTACACCCCGAATAGGAAAATAATGACCATCACTGAAAAGTGAGAGAAAGGAAAGACAACTTGGATTGTAGCTATTGTTCTATGCTACAAAGAAGTGGGAAGTCATTGCATTTCAACTACTACTACTACTACTACTACTGCTACTACTACTACTACTACCACCACC
>NC_068992.1:18065484-18066617 GCF_001194135.2 Octopus bimaculoides
ACACACACACACACACACACACACATATTAATATGTGTATGATTTTGTGTTTGCATTTGTCTTCCCCTATCACCACTTGAAAACCGATGTTGGTGTATCTACATCCCTGCAACTTAGCGGTATGGCAAATAACACTGATAGAATAAGTACCAGGCTTACAAAGAATAAGTCCTGGGCTGGATTTGCTCGACTAAAGGCAGTGCTCCAGCGTGGCCGCAGTCAAAATGACTGAAACAAGGAAAAGAATATAAACGTGTGTTTGTCTGATGTGTGTGTGTGTGCACGGGCATGTATATGTTCATTCATAGAAAACAATGGCAGTTCTATATGAAATTTGCATAAAAATTTTGACATTCCATTTCTCATAATTGCCCCTCCTCTTCCTCCTCCTCCTCGGCGTCGTCGTTGTCATCACTGTCATTTCTCGTGCAGTGGTATCGATTGGACGACGGGGTGTGAACTTACATATCATGCGATGTATATGTAGTGAAAGACTTTTCATGCCTGTGTATACAGAAATCCCTCGTCACAGTTCACCTATCGCGGTTTATAATTTAAGCTTACGTCGATTGCTTTTGATGTTGTTTTGCATTTATAATAAAATAAATATATACAAATTATAAAAATAATAAAAATTATACAGTAAAATACTGTTTCTACTTCGCGGATTTTCACCTAACGTGGGGGTTGTGGAGAGTAGCACCCGTGAATCTCGTGAGATTACTGAAATCGTCCGGTTAATAAAAATGTAGTTTTGGGCGCACATCATTACAGTAAACACACTTATGTTCGAATATGCCCTAATGCTGACACATAAATGTATTGTTTTTCAGGTGTGTATAGTGTATATTGCTTTACAGTACCACATATATTACTTTTAGACAATTACTTTGAGTGGCGGAAACGAAACAGTTATTTCTAGCATGTAGACGTTCCGACATTTGCTTGGTATGTAGCGTGGTTGTACAATACTGAGTATGTATTTAGTTTTGGACTGTCAGTAATCAGTATTTTAGACAGTAAGATACAGTGTATGAATGTTTCAGTTAATCTTTATGGGTGCCTACGTGTATATAGCGAGAGTGAGAGAGAGAGAGAAAGAGAGAGGAGACTGATATATATATATATATATA
>NC_068992.1:18068844-18069761 GCF_001194135.2 Octopus bimaculoides
CACACACACACACACACACACACACACATACACATATATATATATATGCGAGAGTTAAATTATATAGGCATATGCCTTAATGAACAATGGGCTCATCGAACATTTATGACCAAAGAGGGGACCAGTGACCCAGTCACTGATTTACTGCAGTTTCAAGAGTCAAGATGGCCGATGCTGTTTCCGCACTTGATGGCTACAACTTTCTATTTTCACTACTGTGATAAATCTGACTGTAGCTTCCGGACGTCTGTGCCGTATAGTCAACGCTGAATTTTCTTGTTTTCTCTGCTGAGGGCTTAATACCTATGGAGGAATAGAGAAAGAGAGAAAGAAGGAGAGTGAGAAAGTGTGAAAGACGTACAGAGAGACAGACAAAGAAAGAGAAAAAAGTGAGATGGTGTATGAGAATTAGAAATAGGTCTTATGCTGTGTGTGCGTTCATGTTCGTAGAAAAAGAAATATGTATATTTATGTACATATACAAATTTCTTTTTCGAATAAACACTAACACACACGCAACCTAAGACCTATTACTAAATCTCATACATCATCTCACTTATATATATATATATATATATAACATACAATATGTTTATTATGGTAGTTTTGACTTTAATAGTCCCTCCTAGCATGAGGGCCATTTATGTATAGTAATGCTCTTAATACAAATAAAAAAAAACATATATATATATATAAAACATAATATAATATAATATGATATATATATATATATATATATATATAACATAATATAATATAATATGATATATATATATACATATCATTCGCCATGAGAAGTTACTGTCCACAAAATTTTTTTCTCCCTGTTTATTTCTGTGTTAATAACAAATCAAGGTTAGATTGCACCAAATTATGGCCTAATATATATATATATATATATATATATATATATATAT
>NC_068992.1:18069995-18071124 GCF_001194135.2 Octopus bimaculoides
ATATATATATATATAAATCTTTTCTACTCTAGGCACAAAACCTCGAAATTTTTGTGGCGGGGACCAGTCGATTAAATCGACCCCGAAAGGATGACAGGCATAGTCGACCTCGGGGGAATTAGAACTCAGAACGTAAAGACAGACGAAACACCACTAAGCATTCCACCCGGCGTGTTAACGTTTCTGCTAGTTCGCCGACGTCTATATATATTATTGAATTACATTAGATTATAAGGTTAAGGTACTTTGATTAATGGATTTGCATTATGTAGATTAGTATCATTGAAGTGTTGGTATGGCTGTGGAATAGTATTATAACACAACCTTTCGATATATTATACTATGCCTTGATACTGTGTGGCAAACCTTTTGTAACAGTACTACTGGACACTCTATTGCATCTTCCTTGATATTTCCCGTGATGCATTCTGATACTATTCCCAATGACCCAAGAATAATTGGCATTGTCTCCACCTTCATTTTCCATAGCAGGGCTATTTCGTACATAAGATGTACTAGTCCCCTCCCGCCAAATTTGAGGCATTGTACTTCCAGTAGAAATGATTATTACAATTACTTTCATTCTTTTTTTTAACGCAGTTTTGGGTGAAAACACCGATATTGCATGTAGTTCTGTAACATTCGCGCATTCTTAGCAAATACATTCGCATAATTGTTCGCAGACTTTCCACTCATTACAGTTGAAGCGCTGCATGTAGCCAGGAAAACAACTGTTTGACATTCTGAAATATGTTAAAGACATTACTGCTGTCAAAGAGTCTTTTGAACAGTCTTCACTTATTGTGTACAGGTAAACATAACACTTCTTTCAAAGTCTGCTGTTTATAAAACATTGCAAAAGCAATTGAGAAAAGCTAATATATATATATATATATATATATATATATATATATATGTGTGTGTGTATGTATGCATATATGTATGTATGTATGTATGTATGTATGTATGTATGTATTTAGGAATAGCATAGCACCTGCGATTGCTGAGTGCCCATATAGTGTTCAAGAGATTATAATTTATTAAATAAACTGAAAACTAAAGACATTGAGATATTGTACAAATAATGAAAGCATACAGCAGGGGTTTTTTACTATTGTATTTTCTCTAT
>NC_068992.1:18071696-18072225 GCF_001194135.2 Octopus bimaculoides
CAATCACAAAGAAAAAATAATACAAAAAAATTTGACAATGCAAAAATGTCATCTTTAGCCAAGATTATATTCTGCATTTATTCCTTATATATATATATTTTTATTCTATTTTATCTTTTTTGCTATAATTTATAGTTTTGTTTCTTTTCTATTAAACATTGACTTCGTTCTTTTGTCACAAAAATATTCCTTTGTTCCAAATATCGTATTTTAATATTTGACTTAACAATGCAAGTTCGACCACAGTAGGAGTATTGAGTGGAGATACACACACACACACATACATACATACATACATACAAACATACATACATACAAATACATGTATATGCACAAATATATATATTTTGCATGCTAGGTATTATATGAGTATATATTATATATGTATATATACATACATGCACATATATATATATATGTAAGTATATATGTGGCATAATATATAATATATATACACACATATATATGTATATAATATGACATAATATATATGTATAATATATATATAATATATATATATATATATATA
>NC_068992.1:18072336-18076778 GCF_001194135.2 Octopus bimaculoides
TATAAAAGGCAGGATGTGTGTGTGTGTGTGTGTGTGTGTATGTGTGTGCATATAAAGAGACTGCCAAAGAAATAGACGAGAAGATGAGAGGTTGGCGTTTTGCTTCATCATTGGCTCTTAATAAATAATATATACAAATGGAGAATAGCAATCTCAACTTGACATTTTTCGAATGTATTTATTTCAGCGAATGTTAATGTTGAATTTATTTTCTGTTTTATTTTGTTTTATGTCTTCAAACAATAGAATAATATACATTGTTTTGTATGGAAGCCTAGTGATTATTTATAAAGTTTCTCTACATGAACTACTTGGAGTATAAACTTTAGTGACATACAAACACATCGCTCTAGCTAAAGAACGTGGCAGCTTTTATTGTCGTTGTTCACATTTTGCACTAAATTTTGAATTTGTTCATTTGTTTTATTTGTAATAGTTTATTTTTGTTTGTTTTTTTAATAAATAATATATTAAGACAAGAACATATGTAGTGAGCTTTTAATTTTGATTATTGTTGATAGAGAGAAACAGACAGATAGATAGATAGATTGAGAGATAAATAGATAGATAGATAGATAGATAGATAGATAGATAGATAGATAGATAGATAGATAGATAGATAGATAGATAGTTAGATAGATAGACATAGATAGACATATAGATAGGCAGCTAGCTGGCTTGATAGATATATTGACAGAGGGAGAGAGAGAAAAACAGAGACAGAAAGAAAGAGAGAGAGAGTGAGAAAGAGAGAGAGAGAGAGAGAGAGGCTGATAAACAGACTAAAGAGAATCTATCCAGTATTAGTAGTTTACACATCGACCCCGGAAGGATGAGAGAGAAGCAGTATCGTTCTCGGCGGGAATTAACAATGAGAAGGGGAGATAATTTCATAAAATTAAGACTCGTCAACCTCATTCACATGCTTAGTTCGATGTTTGATCGGTGCAGCTAGCACACGTTGTAACCATATTAGTCTTACCCAGCGTAACAAAATCAAGTCAAACATGCTACAATGAATAGATTTTACTTGTAGAAAAAAACAAACAAACAAATAAAAAGACGAAATAGTTATCAAGCGCTTTAGTCTTAATTTACAAAATTAAATTAGATGTAATGATCCAAGGGAAATAACTGCCGTGCAACAATGGCATGAATTAACATAAACAATTTAAAAGAGGATGCAGGTAATGTAATCATAGAATCGTTTGATAGTCGGACAAAATGCTCCAAGGTATTTCTTCCGACTCTTTGTATGCTGTGTTTTCAAAATCCGCGGAGGTTGTCTTACCCTTTCATAATTTCAGAGTCGAGAAAATTAGCGCGAGTCAATTACTGTGTCAATGTAATTGACTCCATCCACTCGCGCTAAAATTGTTGGTTTTGTCCCTAAACTTGAAAAGGTAGACTGTGAGCTGGTAGAATCGTTAGCACACCGGTTAAAATGCTTATCGGCATTTTTTCCAGTTCTTAATCATTTTAGTTAAATGTCCCCGAGTTCACCTCTAGTTGAGCACTGAGAGAGGGTTGTAATTGGCTTCTCTTTCTCCTCAATGTTGCTGGCATCGTGTTAATCATAAAGTAGAAACAAATTAAGAAGGATGCTTTCAATTACGTATGCAAAGCATTCTGAACTGATATTTCGTTCTTCGACGGATTTAGAAATGAAAGCAAAACTCTAGTGGAGATTGTCATTTTGGTTGTTGTACATGAAGAATGGGACAATGGTGACGAGCCATGCAAGCCCTCCAAGACAGATGAGATTTGCTTTATTGATGTTCCTTTAAATTGCTGCTAGGTGATCCGTGCAAAGAAGATATAAGTGAGACAGAGCTCTAGAGAATCAGCATTCTCGTAGGTAATGACAAACTGGATGATTCAATGCGGTGGCCACGGAACTATCAACAGCATTATGAGAGGAGGATACAAGATCGGAGATGTTTCAGTAAAGACATCTTGTGGCCAGCTAGCCGTGATTTGCCAGGTATATACACTGTGGTCGTGGAACCCCCTCACACACATTTATATATCTGTACATGAATAGATATAAATATTCTTTTCTACTCTAGGCACAAGACTCTAAATTTTGGGGGAGGGGGCAGTCGATTAGATCGACCTCAGTACGCTACCGCTACTTAATTCATTGACCCCGAAAGGATGAAAGGCAAAGTTGACCTCGGTGGAATTTGAACTAAGAACGTAAAGATAGACGAAATACCGCTAAGCATTTCGTCCGGCGTACTAACGTTTCTGCCAGCTGACCGCCTTGCATAGATATAAATATCAAGATATGTGTGAAGACATACCTTCATTCACACACACACACACATACACGCACACACAGATATATGTATGTGTTGGCATTTTATGTGTTTGTATGCATGTATGTTTGCCGGTGTAACGAGGTAGGATCTTTGAATTGGAGGCGGGATTAATTTGACGGGCTTCCGAAATTTTTCTATCAAACATTACTTGCGAGGCTTGGTTCTACACAACGCTATGCTAAATGACATGTACCCAAGTTTACTCACAATAGAGTCGATCCCAGAACCATGTAATTGTGAGATGAACCTGTTAATCATTATTAATAATTTTGAGCTACTTATTATAAAAACATACTCTGTTGTTATTCTCACTTCGTCCATATTGGTTTCTTTTTCACAAACCTATTCTATGATACGTGGAGGCGCAATGGCCCAGTGGTTAGGGCAGCGGACTCGCAGTCATGGAATCACGGTTTAGATTCCCAGACCGGGCGTTGTGAGTGTTTTTTGAGCGAAAACAACTAAAGCTCCACGAGGCTCCGTCAGGGGATGGCGGCGAACCCTGCTGTACTCTTCCACCACAACTTTCTCTCACTCTTACTTCCTGTTTCTGTTGTGCCAGTAATTCAAAGGGTCAGTCTTGTCACGCTGTGTCACGTTGAATATCCCCGAGAACTACCTTAAGGATACACGTGTCTATGGGGTGCTCAGCCACTTGCACGTTAATTTCACGAGCAGGCTGTTCTGTTGATCGGATCAACTGGAACACTCGACGTCGTAAGCGACGGAGTGCCAACAACAATTCTATCATACGTCTATGAATTTTGGAAATCGCGTGTATATAACTTTACCGTTGCTCTTGTAAGGTATCCTGTGTGGAACTTATGTTTATTCAGATTCCTTACACTGTTTTCTTATTTCTGAAAACGTGGCACGCAAAATCAAGCTTGGAGCTCGTGAAGTAAGTTGGTAGTTTTAATTATATTAATTGAAGTTTTCCAGCTAGCTCCGGGGATAATGCCAATGGGTCGGACATGGACAATGCAATAACACTTTTATCTCCCCTATACACTTGCCAATATTTATCAACGCAGGAAATCGTATATTGTTCTTTTATTCTTATATCTTACTGTTTCACTCTTTGGACTCCGGCTATGTCAGGACGTCGCACTTAATGACGTTAGTCAGTCATCTAGCCCGCAGTATTTATTCTGTCTGGTATTTGTTTTATTGTTTTATAATTTATCGAATAGATACATTGCCTTTATGACTCATCTATTTTTGCATCAATAATCTTAAATATAGATTCAATCACGTGTGCATACATACAGAAGCACACATATATATGTATTGTATATATGCGTGTGTGTAAATATAGGTAACGTATGTATGTATATGCAAACGTAGCTGTGGTGTGGTTGAAGAATTTGCTGCGCAATCACATATTTTCGGGTTCGGTTCCACCGCAAGGCTCTGTAGACAAGTACAACTTACAATAGCTCTGGCTAAGAATGGTTTGTGAACATAGACAGAGCACGCGTGATCTGATCAATAAGTATCCGGAATGTTGCTATAGTAACGAAGCTAAATCATGCAGAGCGAAGCAGCTTGGCAAAGTGAAGGACTGCTGTAAAAACAGCGGATGTAAGCTATAACGTTCAAACTCAGTGCGCATGCACAGCAGAGATCAAGCTCAATTTTTGCCAAGCGGCTTCTTTGTTGTTGTTGGCACTCCATCGCTTACGACGTCGAGTGTTCCGTTCCGGTTGATCCGATCAACGGAACAGCCTGCGCGTGAAATTAACGTGCCAGTGGCTGAGCACTCCACAGACACGTGTACCCATAACGTAGTTCTCGGGGATATTCAGCGTGACACAGTGTGACAAGGCTGACCCTTTCAATTACAGGCACAACAGAAACAAGAAGAAAGAGCGAGAGAAAGTTGTGGTGAAAGACTACAGCAGGGTTCGCCACCACACCCTGCCGGAGCCTCGTGGAGCTTTTAGGTGTTTTCACCCAATAAACACTCACAACGCCCGGTCTGGGAATCGAAACCGCGATCCTATGACTGCGAGTCCGCTGCCCTAACCACTGGGCCATTGCGCCTCCACTAGCGGCTTCACTCTGCTTCATTTAGCTTCGTTACTATGGCAGCAGTCCGGATATTTAATAATCAGA
>NC_068992.1:18077517-18078060 GCF_001194135.2 Octopus bimaculoides
GAGTAAGCACATAAATGCGAAACAAGGTGGAAAAAATAGTACTCGAATACAGGAGGTAGGCAATATGCTCTAATAAAAAAGCAACAAAAATATAACAAAAACTGTTACTCATAGTTTTACGTTCCTGTTTGTGTAGAATGGAACAAAATAACATTATATCCATAAATATACAATTACTTTGATATATACACATTTGAGAATGGTTTTGTTTCATTGAAACTTTCAACTAACGGTATTTTCAATAACCGGTTGTATGAAATTACAATTCCAGTTTAAAATCATATTATCACATCGTCAAGTATGAAATTTGTAGAAAAGAATAGAAAAAAAGTTTGCTAATGTTTTATAAATACAGGGAATACTTTTATTCATCAAAGTATGTCCTCATATTGGCAATACACTTTTGTCATTTCAGTGGTAACTTGTCCAACCCGGAACTATAAAAGCCTGGCAATCTTTCTTTCCTTCTCTGAGTATCTTCTTAATACTTTCCATGTACCATGTCCTTCTTGTCTTTGTTCTCAGTTTTTTATTATTAATTAT
>NC_068992.1:18078070-18079588 GCF_001194135.2 Octopus bimaculoides
AATTATATACATACATACATACATACATACAAACATATATGTATATATATATATATATATATATATGTAGTGAATGAGGGCGCGTGGTGGCACCTACATTGCTAGAAACAAGAGTCAAAGATCCTTATGATCGCAAAAAGCACAGGTCTGTGTATTGGATGGAGAGATAAGCACCCAAAGGTCCTTGACCCTGGTTTCTATCAATATAGGAGCTACCACGCACCCTCAGTTACTATTAGTGACAATTTCGTCGAACAGTTGTATATATATATAAAGATACTGTTCTGTTAAGGCAGAATTAGCCACAAGCATAGTACGTCCAGTGGAAGATAGGTATACTTTAACCTACACTGTATTAATGTTAAGAGGTATTAACAACGTGTTTCAAACGTGTCTTAATGACACGCAACTGTTAATAGATTGTATGGAAATATTTCCATTTTGTTTCTCGTTCATAAGAAAAAGATCTCTCATAATGATATTGCATTTACTTCGCATTGGTCTAGAAAAAAAAACATAAAACCTGAAACAGTTAAAGGGAATCTTCATCCCCTCTTCTGTTTCTAAGTAAACTCTCTCCTCCCCTCTTACCCTGAAAGCAACTGTAGGTTGCAGCACCAACAGTCCCCAGTCAGAGCATACCCCGCTCCATATATATATATATATATATATATATACGTACAGGCATACATAGAAACATATATACATATATATTTTTATATATAATCATTTCTATATATACTTATTCATCCTTCTTTACACATGTACACGTGTATATTAACTCCTAGTTAATATACACACTTCTAACCTAGAAATGAGGCTTTTACATTGAAATTTAGACAACATGAACTATTTAGAAAAAAATATGGAAAGAGGAATTGTGTCCAGGTAACATTACACACGAACATACTGATGCAAATAGTGCAAAACCTCAACATTAGTGATGCAATATCACAAAACCCGCTCTCACCATACCCAACGTAAAGATAATAATAGAGATTTTCATCATGATAAAAAAAGTCTGATTAAAGTAATAGGATACAAAAAGGATAGAAATGCTGCATATCTGCTATGTTAGATCATTGATTGTATTTTATCTGCTTTTTATCCATTTATGTTGACAATTGCAAATGGAATCAGAGCACAACCCCAATAGATACTATCAGGGTTTTCACCGACATCATTTGAGAGGAATGCATTTAAGTTGGATAGCATTGATCGTGGATTCCATCTATACAGGAATAACGTAATATATATAAGTACTTAATTTCACATCGGAAATAATGTAAGTCTCGATTTAAAGCGTTTCCAAGTTCTGTTATACAGGTTAGAAGCTAAATGCAGATGAATATCAACAAAGTATTTCGTTACTTCATTATATCAGACTTCTTGCAGAGATAAAACTGAGATTAAGAAAATTATTCAACTCTGCCGCCAATACGAACTATAATACAGACGTTTATATAGACAAAGACGACCACAGATATACATACATACATACATACATACATACATACA
>NC_068992.1:18079598-18084910 GCF_001194135.2 Octopus bimaculoides
ATATATATATACACAGAAATGGAGAGGAAACTAAGCGAGTGATATCAAAGCGGAATGGAATAATTTTCTCATGGGAGACAAATTAATTGAAACGACCGTATTGCGAACCTTTACTAGATATATAATGGAACCTTTACTCGGGGCCTTGATTCTGAATGCCCTTTGATCGTGAATCATTTACATAAAATCTTTCACCATAGCCTAACTTTATCGTATATAATGATTTCTTCTTATTAAATACGGTTGCATCCCAGCACAGAAGCGATGCCGTTATTGATTCCATTGACCTAAATATATTACTGTTTGTCATTGTACACTTACATACACATACACACACGAACGCACTTATATATATATATATATATATCCGTATATGTATGTATAAATGTATCTTACAGTCACAAGATACGTTTATATGGACAAAAGAACGCAGCTATAGGATTTAACTGACCATAAGTTTTAATATAGGCTCAGAGTTAAAAATTTAAAATTTTATTCATAGAGACTTCGATGTTTTGCCGTTCGTGTCCTTTCAGGCGGGTTGACTAATCCGAGACGATCGATATTTCCCTCCTTGTCTACCTGCCTGTCGTCTGTTTGGCTGTCTGTCTACTCCATACTTTCTCAGTCTGCATGTATCTGTATACATACATACATACATACATACATACAGACAGACAGACAGACATACAGACAGACAGACAGACAGACAAACAGACAGACACACCTTTATGAGTAAAGTGGTGGAAGTGAGGAGCGTCGAAACGCAAATTCTGAGAGTACGATGCATTTTTAATACCGTGAAGTGCGTATTTGAAAGGAAGTGTACTCAGTCAATCACGGAGGCCGTCTCGTGAATTGATTCAGTCGTGAGTTTATTATTCATATACAGTGTTCATTCTGTAAGATGAAGATACAAGAAAATACTTTAAGGCAATCGTACACAAATCGTAGGTCTCCTAATTAAATGACATGCAATACTTAATGCCGCTTTGTGCAGTCTGAGAATATATACATATGGAGCTCTGTTCGCCAAACATGCGCCATTAATGCGTTGTTGCCGATTCTCTCAACGTAACATTTTCTGTTCCCATCAAGAACCTTCTGTCTATTCAAGAGAAATCAATATAAGTAAACCCTTGCAAAAACTAATGAGGAATTTATACCAGAGGTTATGATTTAACGTTAAATACAGATATGTAAAACTTGGAAGCGGGGAGAAAACAATTTGGTAATAGATTAAACAATTGTTTAACAATTTGGTAATAGATTAAATAAATCTTATGTAAGGTTGTTGATAATCTACTGAACAAGTTATTTGAATGTCTTACTGCTTCTGTGAGTTGTCGGTATTAGGTTATCTAAAATCTCATCTGTACATTCCCCCGTCTGCTGGATTAAAACGAAAAGAATAAACAGCATGAATAATTGCAACAAAAACAACGCAATCGGCATTTGTAATGTTAATGCTGAGATCCCTTGCGCAGTAATAATCTCAGTTCCATCGTTTAATTCCCACTTTTATTCTAAACATTGCTAAAAGCCATTCTGCTAGGAACTATGTCGATTACGAAATCCCCCTTCGTTCTGGTAAGTATTTATTGTCCCCTCACAATACTGCTTTGGTTATTAAGAACTATTACCTTAATTCAATTATATCATATTTTATATACAGCGCTGGTATATATTGATTTGTTTTGATTTGGCACGAGTCCAACATTATTATTAGGAGCAGGTTATCGATGATTAAATGGCATAGCATACGGTGAATAAATGCATAATGGTACTTATTTAATTTCATCGCTCTTTCAGTGATGTAAGGAAAAGGCTAGCCCAGCGGGATCTTCTTTGATATAATAGACACATCACCTCAGATATATTGGGGGAAAATTGCACCACTTTACTGCTTTACTCAAAGGATTTGATTGCGTTGAGTTAAGCGAAATCATTTCAACAAGAAATAAGTCGGGTTGTTTATTCAGCTCACCAGGATATTGCAATCTATTTAACGCTATTCTTGTATATGTTGGCTTAAATTGGGTTCATTTCGCATTTAACACTGAAATAGTTTAGAAATAAATCTGTGGAACACTATACCACTTCAAGTCGATATCGACCAAGTATTATATGTTCCGTACAGTGAAGCGTGTCATATGTTAAGCTTTAAATCATGACTATTGAAGGTTGCAAATTGTGCTCAATACTTGACAAACGTAAAGTTACCTTAGCTACGCCGCTTGTATCCTATAAAATAAATTACCATTTTAATATCACAATTCTGTAATCCCTTCAAATACTCGAAATATTTTCACTTAGTATCCTTCTTATTAGAACGCGTGAGCCGATGGCTTGGGCTTCCCGTGAAATCGCGTGTGAAATGGATAATTGAACAAGAATCCAGCTTTGTCGATCCCGTTACGTATTAGTAAAATCTGGCTTTAATGATTTCATAATTTTCTAGATTTTAGAACTGTACTGTAACAAAATTGAGTAAAATAACGCATTAAACGATATCAATGATCGCTTCACTTGAAATTTATGAAGTTCTGTAAATCTTGTTAGAAAACTACATTGAAGATTATGTTGTGAGAGAAGCCACAAAAGCAAGTCTGATTCTCCGATTTAAGCAGTATCTAAGGTTCGATTTCACCTTGAATATCGTCAACAAAGAAGAAATGTCATTCGTTTTATGTTATTCACTTTACTCACTCTGATGAAATGTATTTAGATATTATCTAACTACGAAGAACCAGACGAATAAAGCCGTCTGAATGAGTTTGTATTCTCTACAAGAGTCAGTAGTTCCTTTATTTTGTCCTTGATAGCAGACCAACAACACCTACCCAAAAGGTCAGTCGATTGTTTCGTGTGATAGCCTTGTTCGTGTCGCTGCTTAGTTCAAATTTTGCTCTCATCGACAGCTTTATAACCAAGGGCTCTTCCCATGACTGTTTTTCATTGTACGCAGCGTGTTGAGGACTATTTTGTCTAATGCATCCTGCCAAGATGTGAGGAAAATTTTGACTGTTGTTTGCAGCATGTCGAACAACAGTCATTGTTCCTTCGTTTGCTCTCGGTTGGTAATTTATCTGTGGTGTTGTGTTGTATGGTTTGCTTATTTGCTAATTACGTGGACGATTGTGGTTGGTGCAGTGCCGTGTAGTATTGTTGTTGTATAGTACATAGAGGAACAGACTTATGACATGAAGTCAGTGAGCTGATGTCCATAATATAGCACGACTATTCTTAGCTATACGAACTACAACTATTGCTGCTGGCCATCGCAACACTGGAGTCGGAGTGAGCGCAGCAATTTCTATGCTGCATTGAACATCATTGGTGTACATCTCAGCAGTAATTAGTGAGTGATAATGAGGCTATTAATGAAGCAACGATTTCTGCTTTGTTTGTGTCTTTCTCCTGTTTTACTGGCATAAATGCACGGGATATTGTATTAAGGATGCTGTATTTGTAATGCAATGGGCTTAGTAAATGTGACTTGGTAACTGAAGGTAACTTTTAATGTAATGGTAGACACTTTAATTTACAACGTTGATATATTGTACCCCTACTTGTTTGTCTGGGAGATATTTCATTTCCTTTTTTCTCTTTTTGTTTCATAGCGTTACTGGTTAAAATTTTCTATCTATGTATAATATAATATAAGATAATGTTATGTGCTCTATTTTCTGTTTCTTTGTAGTTTATGTGATTTGTTATGGAGAAACTGGGTGCTAGACCTTCACTAATGTAAATCCCATTTATCCATTTCTGATTTAAGTGCCTCGATATAAACATGGCTTCTCAGGACTGGCTACTAATTGCTGAAAACTACCAGTAACTGTGGGAGGGGTTGTCTATGACGTTTCTATTAAAATTTCTGTGATGTGATTCTATTGAAATATATTTCATTTAATTGGAGATGTTTATCGAAACCTAGCGTAACTATAAAAGCCTTGCGATCTCTCTAAATGATCCCAATCAAATTGGGTTCTCTCAAATGGATCCTTCCCGATCTCGACCGTCCATGCAATCGATCCTAGACATTCTACTGTTTCTATACCCTCCTTATTGATTGATTCTTTTGATTAAATTTAATATCTCTGTTTGAACGAGTTACGTTTGCGCGATGTGATCTGTCTTTGTCCTTTTATTTATTTCAGCCATAAAATTCCTTCCATCATGAGGCACCGTTTTGAAGAGTTTAGTCGAACGAATCGATCCCAATACATATTACTTAAAGCTATTACACATTATGCCAGTCTTTTTCGCCGAACCTCTAAGTGTGTGTGTGCGCGTTTGTGTATTAACATGTTTTATTTTACCTCTCTTTAATTTTGAATGATTATGAAAATTATATGTTGTTTTTTCCTTTTCCTTCATCTGTGACTTTTGCCGTATCTCACTATCGGGGACACGATTTAATGTATGTTAAGAAGCTTCTGCTGGAGGTTAACATCCCCAACTTCGTCGGAATGTAATTAAATATTTATTTTCCTTTTCAGCTCTATAAATATATGGTTAAAGTCACTTATGTTGTATTATAGTATTTTAAAGCTGGTTTTCTTTTTGTGTGTGAATCAAATGCGCAAGGATTTTCGCTTGTCCAATGAAGTATTTTTTTTTACATGCTTCAAGAGATGTTACATTGACAAGAAAGATAATAACAGTAATTCGTTATTGTTTTCTTCACTGTTATTTCTCTTCTTCCAGAAATGCCGTGTAGTTATGGGGAGAGTTCTTTAAATTATTTTATTTTATTATATTTGTGTGAGTATTTTAGAAAATATGAGGTTGCCAGATAAACTTGTTGGTTTTTTTAAATTTTAAAAAAATTTTATTTTTTGTTCTGTTTGGGACGTCATGCGTCTGAAAAAAGTAAACTTTCATCTAAATTTCAAATACGATCAACAGAAATTATTTAGCGAAAGAATAGCGTTAGAAAGTGCCGTAAAACAATGCCATAAAAATATCCATATTGGAAATAATTAAAATAAAATGAAAAATAACAAAAAAATTATCCGACAGCCCAACACATTTAAGGGTCATGAAATTTCCATTTAGTGAGCAGCGGTCGCTTTTCCGCAGAATCCATCTTCGCTTGAACAACAGTGTCTCTGAGCGATACTTGAAGCAGCCGCTCGGTATTGAATGTTTTATGAACTTATCTTCCTTTTTTTTCAAAAAAACATTCATAAATATTTAACGAAGTATATTCATTCATGTTGAAGATGACATGATCTAAAATTAAATAAATTTGATATCGTATGCATTTGTGTGTAGGGGGCAACGTGATGTAGTAGAGTGTGATG
>NC_068992.1:18085151-18086351 GCF_001194135.2 Octopus bimaculoides
TATATATATAAATAAAGGAATATCTATCTATCTATCTATCTATCTATCTATATATATATATATATAAAGGAATATATATATAAATTCTTTTAGAGCTTTATTTCTGGGACACATTTCATCGATTTATGATCTGTACACGAATACAAGATCGAGGTTTTCGTCTCCCAGCGAGGATATTTTCACATCGTTCCTAGAACACACGAAAAATGGTGCAGCATACGTAGAGATGAACCAAGTGTCAAATATTTAATATTTTAATGGGCTGAAATCGAACACATTATAATGCATATTGTGTAGGGGGTCTTTGCAAATGTAAATTTACCCAGTTCTTATTCTCGATTCTTTTGAACATGAAACATTAAGATCAGCAATTAGTTGCTGAAAATAATCAGTAGATACATAGTACTTCCGTGATGTTTGTAATTAAATAGGTACAATATTACTATTGAAAGTTTTGCTCTCAATTTGAGGCGTATATCGAAACCTAGCCTAACTACTGGGGTCTCTCTAGAACATTCCAATTTAGTTCAACCCAAATAGATCCTGTCCGCCCTCACACCTCCATGTATTCTTTTCATGAAATTTTCTATTGAGAGAACTCCAAGATCCAGTGGATCAGAATACAAGATGTTTAACAGCTTAGAATCGATTTTGTTTCTGCTGGGGAAATAATATGAGGAATAGATAGACAGATAGATAGATAGAGAGAGAGACAGAGAGAGAGAGAGACAGAGAGAGAGAGGGGAGAGAGAGAAATAGGAAGAGGGAGGGGAGAGAAAAGGAGAGAGAAACAGGGACGGCAAAAGAAGACTGGATTAGTCATGTTTATTAAATGTGACTACAGCTAAAGTATTTGCATACATGAGGATTAATGCGAAAGTGAATAGACTTGAAATTCTTACAAAACATGTGAAAAAGGATATAAAGTAAAAAATATAATGATATAGACGTTAATGGTAGGCGATTAAATACATAGAATAAAATGGATGAAGAAATTATTGCTAAAATACGTATTTTCAAATCTGTCTTGAAGCTAGAAAAATAATTTTAAAGCATGAGATGACTAATATTTCAAAATGTTAAAAATTGCTATTTGTAAGAATATGTATGTATGTGTGTGTGTGTGTGTGTGTGTGTGTGTGTGTGTACGTGTGACTGAATGTATGTATGTATGTATGTATGTATGTATATATATATATA
>NC_068992.1:18086501-18087740 GCF_001194135.2 Octopus bimaculoides
ATATAATAATATTAGGGACAAAATCCAAAATTACAGGTAAAATCTCAATTAAAATCAATTTATAAAAAATTAAAATTAAATTGAGCTTTATAGATAAAATATATATAAAATAGTTATGAAACACGTGTAATCTCTTTATTATATTTATCTTATGATATTTACTTTACTTTATATTATACTCATTTATTGTGCTTTTAATTATTAATTTTTCTATATGTGATAGTGGATTTTCATCGATGAGTTCTTGAAACTTGGTTATTTTCCCTAAAACTATATATATATATATATATATATATGTTTTTGTGTGTGTGTGTGCGTTGATAACACCTAGTAGAAGGTACTTCTTTTCCGCTGACCAAAGTGAATGGAGATTTGGCATGGAGGAACTGGATGTCATCAGGCAGTAACCGACGATCATTCATCGGGAGTTTCGATCGTGAACCTTTCAGTGGTAGCTCAACAGAGGTGGCTACAACCGCTGCTCATTTATCCCGTCCTGACTTGCAGCTTAACTCCTCTCCATTGCGCCATAGCCAGAAACGGGCACTTTCTGCCGCCTCTCCGATCCTGCACACAACCGTCCTTTGCTCCTTTCCTCTCATTCCAATGGCCATAAACATAAACCCATAACAACTAGGCAGGGTGTCCGCAACCACCAACCACGACTGGGAAAAGCCATGACTCTCATCTGTACTCCCTGCAATCTTGCAGAAGGCTCTCATACTTGGCATGCTTCAGTTTGTAGGCTTGACTACACTCTTCTTTCCATAGGACTGTAAGCTCGATCAAGATTATTTTCGTGGCCTTTTCAGATCATAGAACCACATCTGACCTCGGTGTTGTATGGACGACCTGGGGAGACCTGCAGTCTCTTTCATAGTTATGACCTATGCATGAAGCTATGAGCCGTTGTTGCTTTCTTGAAGTTGATTCAGTGACCATTTATAGTGTATCGATTGACTTGAGGGACGCTTCCTTGTTTGTAGCTATACATAGATGTGTAAGCTTGGTTGAGTGTATGTATGCATGTGTGTGCGTATGTGAAAACCGCCATAAAAACCGTAGAATCTATCTATCTATCTATCTATCTATCTATCTATCTATCTATCTATCTATCTATCTATCTGTTTGTATGTGTGTCTGTTTGTGTGTGTATCTCTCTCTCCCTCTCTCCCTCTCTCTCTATCACTCTACAGGGTGAGCCACATGTCACGTACCAAAACATTTGGCATTTTGTTT
>NC_068992.1:18087878-18089178 GCF_001194135.2 Octopus bimaculoides
AGGTTCAATTCTCCACGGCTCTATCCATGTGATCTTCCTTTTGGAGAGACCCCCAGTTCCACAACTCTTGACTGTCTTCTTTCTTACTCCTGGTTTCGTACTTCCGCCTGGACCATGCTCCTCCTCTCCTTCATGACCGCCTTCTGGCATGTAGGTACGTACGTACGTATGTATGTATGTATGTATGTATGTATGTATGTGTCTGTCTGTCTATCTGTTTGTCTATGTATGTATGTATGTATGTATGTATGTATGTATGTATGTATGTATGTATCTATCTATCTATCTATCTACATATATGTAAGTATGTGTTTGTGCGTATGGCTGTTTATCTATCTACACACGTCACACACACATACACATGTGTGTGCATGTGTAATGTACATTTACGTATATATATGTATGCAGAGCGCAACATATATGTAAATACAAACATATAATAAGAGGAGAAAGAGAGAGAGAGGGACACAGCACACGCATATCATATATGGTAATGCAAATAAGTGGAGAGATTCTTAGAATAGTTTCCGTTCACTTAATTCTCTGAACCGGATTCGATTCCGATTTAACATGCATTTTAAATACAAGACAGTAATAACCGAAATATTGAAGACTCTACACAATGCATAGCTTTATAACTTTTTGCTATTTTACTCTTATTGAAATTCCTTGTCTTTCATATTTCTCTCACATATAGGGATAAAATAGAATCGCTTAAATATTGCAGGATCAATATTAATAGTTGCAACTCTTTTCCGAAATCTCTGAGCTTTTAACTAAAGCTTTGCTGCATTACTCAGGTGTTGTTAATCGGCGTACCGCCAATGCATTTAATCATCCAAAGCAATATTCGAGCCAACCTCTAAATATATGCCTGGATGTTGTTCACGTTCAAGTGAACCTAGGCCATTGACATATCTGCACTTTTAATCCAAGCGTGCACATGTGAAGAATAGTTTGCTCTTTCTAACGACTTTTCAACAGCTACTGTTCCACTTCAATGAACTATCCGCAGCTTTTCTAATGTACATACTATGTGCTGTCTTTTGTATCTATGTGGTGTCCACATTCAGTGCCCTAACGGAATCTCTGAACTTTTCACTCACACCTCTACATCTGAAGAATGTATTCATTTCGCAACGATCTCACCCGTCTACTAATCTCTTCCCATTAATAATATACGTAGTCTGATCAATAAATATCCAGACTGTTGCTATAATAACGAAGCTAAAGCACGCAAAATAAAGCTGCGTGGTACAGATTGACCTTGAACTCTACTGCGCATGTGCATTAAGTTTTA
>NC_068992.1:18089877-18090829 GCF_001194135.2 Octopus bimaculoides
TCTATCTATCTATCTATCTATCTATCTATCTATCTATCTATCTATCTGTTTGTCTGTGTGTCTGTTTGTGTGTGTATCTCTCTCTCCCTCTCTCTCTATCACTCTACAGGGTGAGCCAAATGTCACGTACCAAAACATTTGGCATTTTGTTTATATTACATTATCGTTTGCACGCCCAAGAAAATTCTTAGTGGCGTTTCGTCCGTCTTTACGATCTGAGTTCAAAATCCGCCGAGGTTGACTTTGTCTGACATCCTTTCGGGGTCGATAAATTAAGTACCAGTTGAGTACTAGGGTCGATGCAATCAACCTAACCCCTCGTCCAAAATTTCAGGCCTTGTTCCTATAGTAGAAATTATTATTATTATTATTATCATTAATTTTATTCATAATATACAGGTGTGTGTGTAATTATTATTACTTAATTTATTTCATTCGATTATAGAATATTAGGAGCATATCTTTCACAGTTCCGGAACGTATTGAACTTATTTTGTGCGTGACTTATGGACCCCCTCTGTATCCATGTTTGTATGTATGTTTGAATAATGTATGTTTGTATAATGTTTGAATGCGTGTTTGTTTCCAAAATAACGGACAGGGATACAGAGAAAGGTAAATACAAAAAAAAAAAAAAAAAAAATTCAACCAATCGTAGGATAGAAAGAACTTGGAGTTAAAGCGATGGAGATAATATGAAACAATTTGCAGCAGGAAAGAATGAAAGTGTAGAAAGAATCTAGGAAGTTTGTATCAGTCAGCATTTAGATAGATAGAAAGATAGTAATAGACAGTTGCGCAGACAAATAGACGAATGAACAGGATGTGAATAGAAAGACTTTTAGAGTAATTCTCATACAAACGTATATACAGTGGAATTGATAGGCAGATTGAACAACAGATATGTCCATAGACATACTGATGCTGAACTTGAGTATATATATATATATAT
>NC_068992.1:18092503-18093522 GCF_001194135.2 Octopus bimaculoides
CACACACACACACACACACACACACACACACCCACACATATATATATATATATACATACATACATATTTACATACATTGATGCATACATGCATAACGTAGGAGTTGAATGGGTTGTGGGTGAGTCAAATATGTAAAAAAACTAAGTGAGTGATAGGACACAGGTTGTGGAATGTTCTGAGGTTGAAGGGGTGATGGAAGGCGTAGGGGAAAATAGCAAAGCAGCAAATGAAGTATGCGTGCGTATATGTCTGAATGAGCACAGGTACACATTTGCGTATGTGTCCATGTGCATGAGAGAGAGCGCCAGAGAGACAGAAAGAGAAAGGAAAGGAGAGAAAAACGATGAAGGGAAAGAGAAACAAGGCAAAGAAAACTATAGGAAAAATAGACATACGTTATATATGCAAAAAGAGGAGGGTGGAAAAATTGATGCTGTATAGAATAGTAAATGAGAATATAATGAGATACATTCTAAACATAATTGTGGTTTGTATGTGTGTATGGGTGGATCTGCATATGGATGTGGGTGCGCGTGTCTCTGTCTACATGCGTATGTGAGTATAGAATGTGCGTGGTTCTATGTAAATATGTACGTAAACGTGCATTTATGGATATGTAAATATGTGTGCATATAACTATACGTATATAATTCATACACGCATACGCGTATACACGTTCATATTGTAGATATGCTTGTAGATATACTTTTGTATATTTACGTACGCTGCGCAAATATATATTAATATATATATATATAATCATGTATATATATATATATATATGATTATACATTATACATATATTTATATGTATGTATGCATTTTACATGCACACACACACACATATATATATATATGAATAAGCATATATAAAATATATTATATATGTATGTGTGTGTTTGTGTGTGTGTGCATATAAACATACATATAAATATATGTATGTATATATATTTATATGCATGTATACATATATGTAAGTATATATAAATATATATGTATATATATATATATATATATAT
>NC_068992.1:18093982-18094726 GCF_001194135.2 Octopus bimaculoides
TATATATATATATATATATATATATATATATATACATATATAAATGCACACATGTCTATATGAACCTTTATATTTGTATATGCATGTTGAATGAAAGAGAAAGAGAGAGAGAGGGAGAGAGAGTAGGGAGAAACAGAATGTGTGTGAGCAAGAGAGAAAGAGAATGAGTGTGTGTAAGTGTGAGTGATAGGTTGAGGAAACAAAAAAAGGATCCAACAAGGGGATAGGTAGCGAACGTGCTCGGAATGATGAGAATATGGATGTGTTAAAATGGATATTGTAAGGATGCGTGATAATCAAATATAACACACTACGGGAGTTGATGAAAAGGGAGCGAATTAGAGAGAGACAGGATTATAGATGAACGTAAGCGAAGAGTGGCAAAGAACGTAGAGGGAGTTAAAAGTGAAAGTAGGTCCAGAGAACGTGGGAGAATATGAGCAATTATATGAGAAGAAAGGGAGTACTAGCAACTGGAGTCATGGAGAGGGTCGAGAGACAAAGGTAACGAGAGAGGGAGAGAGAAATGATATAAACAAATAAATGCCATGACGGAAAGAAAAAACTGGAAGAGCACTATGTGTGAATACATTCACACACGCACACACAGACACACATACACAAACATGTATGTATATACATGCATGCCTACATATAGATGAATATTTGTGTGTGTGTGTATTTATATATATATATATATATATATATATATATATATAAACAGACATTACTCATATTTTTTGC
>NC_068992.1:18095002-18102691 GCF_001194135.2 Octopus bimaculoides
ATATATATATATATATATATATATATATATATATATATAAACAGACATTACTCACGTATATTTTTGATCGTTCTTTTTAAATAACAAAAAATATACATTAATTATATACATTTATATACATTTATATACATTTATATCGTTTAATTATATGTATTGGATGACAGAGAAGTAAGAGACAAAATTTATATGAAAAGTGAGAGAAATGGATCGATAGAACGCAAGATAAATGTCTACCCTAGGGGTACAATAAAATTGCAACTGAAACGAAGTTTCCCAAGTGGAACAAAATTTAAATAAATGACGAAAATGCCCACAAATCTCTCCGAAACAAACATGGGAAGGAACAAAAAAACGTTACTATATATCGACATAGAGCTTGTTCATATGAACTGAATTACAGCGTGTAACGCTAATAGAAAACCATCGCTTAAGACATAATATGGTTTGCTTCATTATAACGTTTCCATAATAAAGGGAACTGCTGTTGCTAAACATTTGCATGAAATATAAATATAATATATCCTCATATGTAGGAAGTGCTAGTGTTTGGCATGTGCTGTTCACAAACATATACCATCGTACCCAACCGTATACATACATTCATATCTTTATTAAATGAGGGATGCCATTTTGTTTCTAGTGTTGAGTAGATCGACTATTCCCCAGCCCTCAAAAAATGTGTGATCCTTAATTAATCAATATGGGGTTCGGTACTTCAACTAGAAATGAACTGTACGAAATGCTTTGGGCTGAATATCTCGTGTAGTCAGTTATTGGACTACGGTTACTCTGGTGCACCCCCAAGAAGGGCTTAGTCGAACAAATACACCTTAATACTTGTTAGTCGAACAAATACATATCAGTACTTATTCTATCGGTGCTTACAGAACACCGATGTGGATCCAAATCCTCAACACAGCTCACATACGGCTCCACACAAGCTGCAGTGTATGGCAGTGACCACGCTCTAGTTCCTGGTTACATTTCGTCAGCTAAACTATGTGTGTAAACCCAAAGGTTATTATATCGGTGTTTGCGGAAACGCTGAGTATCAGTCTCGTGAAGAAGCAATCCTTGATTGTCAAGCAGTGATGGTTAACAAACACAAACAAAAAGACACACATACACACACGCACACACACACACACACACACACACACACAAACATATTTAGTGGATGGACTTCCACATAGTTTCCGTGTACCAAAATCTCTCACACTGCATTGGTTCACCTGGACCTGTGGTAAGGAAACGTTTGACCCGAAACCTCGTATAGCGAACTTCATAACTGCACAAACGGCTACAGCAGAAACAAAATATAAATAGATATATTAAAGTTTTGTTCATGTTTATAAAACAGGAAAGTAAACAAAGAGAATCAGACAACATAGAGTGAGTTAGAAGTGAAAGTAGGTCCAGAGAAAGTGGGAGAATGTGAGCGATAAGATAAGAAGTAAAGCAGTGCAGAGACAGAGGGAGTGAGGGGGATTTATGTTTATAAATAGACATTAACATTTTCCTTCTTTTTATAAATATAAATTTCGTAAAAGAATAAGTCTATCTACTTTTGAAAGTTTTGGTTGTGCTAGACCCATTTGGCCTCATTAACAGCGTACGAGAAATTCCATTGTAACCAAACTTTCCCATTGAAACTACTCCAGCCTTTAGCATGTCATCCTCACTGTATGTGGCCAATCGTTATCCTGGTGGAAGAATACCTTTTGTCTTCAATCCAAAGATGGTCATTTTTCTTCTAGCGCTGTCCTAAGCCGCCCTAGTAGCTTGCAGTAGATCTCCTTTGTTATCGTTTGGTTTGGGTACGACAATTCAAAGTGGATTAAACCTTTCATATCCCACGAAACAGATAACATCGCCTTCCGTAGGTGATGACATTCCTTATCCTGGGCTGTTGGTGTTTCTCCTTTCCGTACCTACTGTCTCCTGCGCTTCACATTTTCATAGAGAACCCATTTCTTGTTACAAGTCAGTATTCAGTCCAAAAAAAGGTCCATTCCCGAGATATGACAGCAAAGAATAACACACTTTCTGCGCGTGATTAGAGTCAGAAATCTTGTGAGGAACCTATTTACCAAATTTGTTGACTTTTCCGACGGCGCCCAAGTGTCGATGAATGGTTGAATGACCAAATCGAAGCTTTTCTGCCAGTCAATCAACAGTTATGATGGGATTTTGTTCCACAGGAGGCCCTTGTGGAGCGCTACAGATTTTCCAGATCGAGGCTCGTCTTCTAGGCAGTAGTTTCCAGCTTGGAGTTTTCTGGAACCACCGTTGACACTGGCTTACGCTTATTGTCCTAACCCCATACACTGTGTTAATATTCTTCGCGCTTTCCGTTGTGTTGTTACCTTTATTGAACACAAAGCAAAATATGCCCAATATGCTCCTTTCTCACCTCCATTATAGCTTTGAAAAAATAACTGTTAATATCGAACTGCGCTGTTCAAAGTTGCACTAACAATAAGCATAAGGTAAAGTCACTACCTGCTTTTATAGCAAGTTGATACAGGTAGTATATCCCGTCCCCTTTCCGACTTTCAGTCCATGCAATTGAAAAAAACTGCATTATCTATAGGGTGACCCAATATATTCAGCATATGTTCTCCAGAGTGATTTCTTGCAGTATATTCTATTGGATAAAAATCTTAATATTCTAAATTCAGAGGTACGTTTAATATTTTTAGTAACATTTATGATATTCGTTTCAAATTTAGGCACAAGACCAGCAATTCCAGGGGAATGGCGGAAGTCAATTACATCGACCTTAGTGTCTCGCTGGTACTTATTTTTTTCTCCTCGAAAAGGCAAATTCGTCCTTGGCGGAATTTGAACTCAGAATGTAAAGATGAAGAAAACGCGGCTGAGCATTTCGCCCGGCGTGCTAACGACTCTGCCAGCTTGTCACCTAATTAAAATTGAAGATAATACGACGTTTGTTGTTACTGTAGTTGACGAGAATCGAAACTGTGATGCCGAATCACTTCACCTGTAACATTACTTTTATTTTATTATTTAATATTTGCAATGAACTTTTTAATTACTGTCAGTGAATTGAAATTACTTATGCAATAATTTCTTAAATTAATTACGAACACACTTTACTGCTTTAGCAATCAATAATAATGAACTTCTATTTAAAACACTTTAAAATCCAAAATTTACCTTTTACTTTATGAAATTTATTTAAAAGAAATAACATTCCTTAGTAGAGTAATTTTATAACCAATTTAAAGTGAGAATTAATCGGAACAAACTGAATATTTCATTTGAAAACATTTAGATCTAAAAACAGATATAAATAAATGAAAACAAGATAAAAACGACAAAATCAGAAAAATAAAGTCAACAACAAAAAAACATGAAACCAAAACTGAAATAGAAGAATAAAACATGGAAACAAGGATTGAAGTAATTCAATTAGGAAACAAGCTTTTAGAATTACAATATAATGTTATTTTGGGATTGACTTTAATTATAATATATTTGGATTTGTGAAATTCGAATTAACCATTAATCGTAGTATATATGTAATTTCAACAGTACATCTTCCAATTTGTAACCATGAAATTCAAAGTAAATATACTTCCCCTGGAATCTTTATGGCTCTTTTATTGTTAAGGCACTATTAAAGGAAAAAGACATAAAATGGCAGGGTTTAGGCAAAATTATTTCCTTCGCATCTTTGTCTGAATAACAATGACAAAGATAAAACGAAAGAAAGAAGGATATGTATTAGTATTCTTCAATATAAAAGACGTTGGAAAAATGGTAACAAAGAAGAAAACGATTAAAGAACATAGAGTGTTTAATTCTAAACTCTGATTTCCGAATTGAAATACAAACCACTGGCGTCGATATTACTGCTCGTAAATACAGGAGGAGTCGATAAAGTATGCAGCAGTTATGTACAAAAGAGCGGGAGGATCTAATCAGTAAATAATGCGCACGACAATTGCTCTTCTTTCAGATTAGTTTTGTTTTGTTTAGCTTAGTGTGAGTGTGTATGTATACATGCATGTATGTACGATTATGCAGGTATGTATATCTTTGGGAAATTAAGAAAATCTCGAATACAGGACAATGACTGCGGAAAGCTTTTTTTTGACGGAACAATGCGGCCAGTAGCCGCTGATGAGAATCGAACTCTGTTCTTCCACTGTTCCACCTGTAGGGGTAATATTTACCCGATTTTGTAGAAATAAAATGCTTGTTTTCACAGCTATTCTCCCATTTTTCTTAATGTTTTTTTAAAAAAAGAATCAACTTAAGGTTTCTATGTTTGTATATAAAAACATGCTCTCATATACATATTTATAATTACATACACACACACACACACACATATACTCACACACACACATATATATATACTCACACAAGTGGTTAAACCGAATAACATGGAACCCAAATCATTTAAGATTCACATAAACTTATATTCAAACATTAAAAACCGTACAGCATAAACTCTTGGTAATCAATATTATATTTGCTTCCAGACAAGGTAGAACAACCGTTTGCTTGTAATTATGTCACTGGTGCTGTTTCTGTAGATTCAGAATTTAGGAGAATTTGATTTGAACTCGAAATCACTTGTCTGAGAGATACTGGTTAATTATAAAATGATTTTGTTACTAACAACCGTGAAATATGCCTATAACTAAGATAATAGTAAAGCTACATAGAGTTTTCACTTGAGAAATCTTACTGTTTCACTCTATATAAATTTCCAGCTTATGGGCATAGTTTGGTGAAAGTGACGAAATCCGAAACGCCGGTCTTTCGATTGATGTCAAAAGTATACCATGACTGTCAGAAGCGACATGCAAAGATAACAAAGAAGGTATTAAATTCTGAGATTGAACTGAATAAGATGCTTATCAAAAATAGCCTGGATCCCTGCCATTTTATTATATAAGTCGCAGACATTTTCAGAATGCCAAATTTCATTCAATATATATAATATAGAGTGAAGACAAACGGCTAGGTTGTTTGCTTTGTTACTCAAGAATATCAAGATAGTTAGCGGCAGATATAGAAATATTAATATTGGATGTATTTAAGCCAAAAGTCTATTTGTTGGCGTTGGAGCAAAGAATAATGTTTCGAAATGACAAAACGCCAGATCCGCGAGGTGGAATAGCAAATAGCAGGTTTGGATATTTTGGAAAATATTTCTTTGAACGGAAAGTATTTCGTTATCAGCATTAAAACTATTCAGTAAGTGTGTGTGTATGTGTGTGGTGGTGGTGGGGTATTAGGGTGATTGTAATTGTGGCTGTGATGGCGTTGGGAAACCTACAGGATTATGATGGATTATATTTGGTAGTAGATGGAGTTGAGTATATAGCATCATCTATCGTGTCGATAGCAGACATTATATCATTATAATATATGTATTTATGTATTTGTGACTGTAGGTTTTGGTGGTGGTATTTTTGCTTGCCAACTGATGGTGATAACAATTGTGGAAGTGTAATGATGCAGTGCTAGTTGTAATGTAATGCTAATTTTTTTCTTGGGGTTACTACAATTTTCCATTACTAAATGTAGCCCTGTGCATGTATAAAACTGTATTCTGAAGTTATCGAGCTGGCAGAATCGTTAGCGCGCCGGGCGAAATGCTTAGCAGTATTTCTTCTGCCTTCGCGTTCTGAGTTCAAATTCCGTCGAGGTCGATTCTTACCTTCCATCCTTTCGACGTCGATAAAATAAGTACCACTTGAGTACTGGGGTTGATGTAATCGACTGCTCCCCCCCCCCCCCGACATTTCAGACCCTGTGCCTATAGTAGAAAGGAGTATTAGTGATGCAGCTACAGCTATGGTGTTGCGTAACGGTGTGGTGTTCTAATATGCGGCAGTAGAGCTGAAAGTAATGCTGATGGTTACTAGAAAATATAATTTTCTGAGATTAACGTTTATGGCATCTTCAAACAGCAGTGTTCTGAAAACTAGGTCGGTTCAATAAAGTTTATTGGCTGGGAAATTTTAAATGGCTGTGAGTGACTTATAGAGCGCTAGCTTCATGTGGATGGGGAAACGTACATTTTAGATGACATAATATACGAGTTACGATGAGAACAACTACGGAAAAATGCGTTTGTGAAACAAAGGATTAAAGTAGGGAAAATAATACACTCACACACAATAGTCTTGTTCATACCATGAAAATGTGAAGGATTTGTGAAGATGTTTGTTAGATAATATAATGGTGAGTCCCGAAATGGATACATATATAAATTATAGAAGTTAATATTGGGTTAAAAACACTTTTGGATGAAAAACGAAAGATGCAATGCGAACTCATATCTCTTGTATTACCATTAGCCTTTGTCTTATAGAAATATGATGGGTAGAGTAAAAACATCGCTTATTAAACGGTTTCACCCATCAGTGTTTGATAGAAATCCCCTTGACTTTACGTGTATAAATAATCAATATGTATTCCACGGTTCGATTTGAACTCAGCACAACAGTCTTGGTAATCATAGTTGCAAGCCGTATCATGTAAACTACTTTACAGTTTAGTGAAACATTCCCATGACGATTACGTATTTTAGAAATGTAGTTAACGCTCAGTATCAAACGTTGAACCGCAGCTATTACGGATCGTTGCGATCATACAGTGACATCAGTATCGAAATATGAAATAATTACAATTGCCAATTTGTCAAGGGAGACATATATAATTACTTATACTAGATAGCATTGGATGAATGCTATCCCATATACGTAATCATATTAGTTTCTCATATTACATTATGGTGGTCGCTGAACAATGTATTAGCGGATCGACATTTGATACATGATGAGGTGTCCATTTCTAAACCATTTAATTCTTATCGACAAACGATATCGCTTATAAGATACATAGTACTATAATAGAATTATGTAGAAATACAGAGTGTGATCACCCCAACTAATTGGCATTAAACCACTCACAGACACGCCCTAGCTTCTCACGCGTTAGTACCTTGTCCCTTCTCCATGATACTTCCACCGTTATTAGAATGGAC
The DNA here is from genome assembly GCF_001194135.2 of Octopus bimaculoides. NCBI lineage: Eukaryota > Metazoa > Mollusca > Cephalopoda > Octopoda > Octopodidae > Octopus > Octopus bimaculoides. The sequence goes on from NC_068992.1 coordinate 18,102,036, forward strand.
TCTTCGTTTCCGAGTCGGCTGGAATCATGTCATTTTCGATGAGGCATTCACGATCCACAGGTCTCTCCCTTCACTTATCCTCCTCTTTGAGTCTATTTGTAGTTACTCACTAATCGTTTTCTTAGTCCTTCCTCTTCCAAAATATGGTCTCTCTGAAATATCCTCCCTGCTCATACCTGTTTCCATAATAGCTACTTCCAAATGTTCAAGAAGAAAATTGATAACGTCTATCTCACCTGTCGTGAAGGATGTGCGATACCATGAGCACTGACTCTCGGTCGCAGGATCGCGGTTTCGATTCCCAGACCGGACGTTGTGTGTGTTTATTGAGGGAAAACACTTAAAGCTCCACAAAGCTCCGGCAGCGGGGGTCGCGACTCCTGTTGTACTCTTTCACCTCAGCTTTCTCTCACTCTTTCTTCTTGTTTCTTCTGTAACGCTGCGATCGACTGGTGTCCCGTCCAGCTGGAGGGAACACATACGCCATATAAACCGGGAAACCGGGCCCATGAGCCTGGTTAGGCTTTAAAAGAACGAGAAAAGAAATATATATATATATAAATATATATATATATATTTAAACATATATGTACGTATATATATAAATATATGTATATATATTTAAATATATATTTATGTATATGTATATATTTAAA
>NC_068992.1:18102776-18104316 GCF_001194135.2 Octopus bimaculoides
ATATATATATATATATATATATATATTTAAATATAAATGTATGCACACGCACACTCTGACATATATGCCCCACACAGATGCACACGAACACATACATACGTGCATACATGTTTACTTTCAGACGACATAATCTTTGAAAGATATAAAAGTCAAGATATTTTGTTAAAATATTAATAACATGTCTGCGACAGTTTAAGTACATGTTGAACTGTTCAGTCGAGTTGATAAATTATCCTAGACAACTGTATTTACAGGATCATTGGTTGGAGTGGCAGTGGCCATGTCGTGGTCGTTTAAACCAAGTTCAAACCAAGAATGATCACATTCCTTATTCAAAATGTGCCAGACTGATTTATCATTTTCTATGTTTCTTTCCTTTTTGTTTTCTTGTTTCTTTGTTTCTGTCTGTACGTCCATAGTATACATATCGTATTGTATTTTATTTTAGCCTTTCTCTGCCTACCTGTCTCTCCCTTCTCTCTCTCTCTCTCTCTCTTTCTCTCAACGCTTAATGTCAATCATTGTAACCGGTGCAACTTTAAATCTCATTTATTATCCCTTAAAATTACCACAAAGCAGGGGTTTTCTTCATGCAGTAGTTCGGGTCGAATTTGGATCTCTCTGCGACGTTTGGCAAAGATTCGTTGAGAAATGGCGACGTTGTTACAAGACAAATCTGGACACCTATAAAAGTGAGAGGACGAGATGGGTGGTGGAAATATTATCACGTACTGAACGTACAAATCGCAGCACTGTAACCATTACTGCAATTATATATATATATGATAATATTCGAAATTTCGAAGTGTTTATTAATACATTTGACAATAGATTTTACATTTATCGACAGTTGTTTTATAGTAAAGGTCACGTAAGTAAAATCTGCAAGAACATATATGGTAGTATGAAAGATATAAAGTCTGTTATCTAATTTTGATATAGAACGTATTATGAACAAAGGATCCTGGCGTGATTTTCAAAGAATAACATTAAAAATTAATTATCAATTGTTATCTCATATGTTAGATGTTGTATGTTATGTAACAAAGGTCAAATAAGTGAGAAGTAGAGGAAGAGATGAATTAGTACGAAAGGTGATACATAGGTGAACAGGTGTAGTGGTGTTTAATGGAAATAATGTTGGCAATATACGGAAATATAAGAGGGAAAATGTATGTTGAACATTACTATAGTTATCAGAGTATTAAATAAACTTTAGTTAATTTAAATTGTCTATTCTGGGTACTAATGAAATGGTTTGCATCTGTAGGTTTATTGTTTCTCGAATAACGACACATTAGGGCATTGCTAGTTTGAAATTCCACTCATTCTGTATGCATGCAAACATCCATCCACCCATACATATGCATATATGTATGTATATATGTATGCATACAGAAACTATGATACAAATAAACAGATAAAACTGCTTGGGCGTGAGATACAAAATATATATACATGTATACATGTGAATAAAGAAAAAAGCAAACAGATTTTCAGATGATTCACAAACATATATATATATATATATATATATATA
>NC_068992.1:18106163-18106885 GCF_001194135.2 Octopus bimaculoides
GTATATATATACGTATACATATATACATATGTATGCGACGGTATTCTTTCAGACTCCGTCTACCAAATCCATTCATAAAGTTTTGGTCGGCCCGAGGCTATTGTAGAAAGACACTCGCCCAAGGTACCACGCAGTGGGACCGAACCCGGAACGATGTTGTTTGGAAGCAAACTTCTTATCACACAGCCATGCATGTAAAGAAAGAAAAACTAATTTATTATAGACAAATCCCCATGAATAGCAAGTGCATCTTTTCAGATCTAACGAGTTCCATTTGTATTGTATTATAGTCCGGACATGAGGTCTGTTAGTCAACCGTATACTTCATACTCCTGTTGTGCATATACGTTGTGAACTGTTCCAATTGGAAAATATCTTAAACTTAACTTTTCTAAGATTACATAACAACATTGTAAAGACGACGGGGGATTGAAGCAAGATGATATCGAAAATAATGTATGTGTAAGGAATAACTTAGTTGAAAACGAAAAATGGACAATCAGCGAATGGGAATGATAAAAATTGCGGAAAAAAAACCAGAAGTAGAAATTCGAAAATATGATAAACTGTTAATGGGAAAAACCTTTGCGTTGTTGTTCACATATCATAATTAATGAGAGTCCCTTGCCAGAAGCAAAATCTGTATGCATGTATCTATATATGAATGTGTTTATCCCTCTCTCTCTCTCAGTGTATATATATATATATATATATATATATAT
>NC_068992.1:18107268-18109639 GCF_001194135.2 Octopus bimaculoides
GAGAGAGATAGAGAGAGAGATAGAGAGAGAGTGAGAGAGAGAGAGAGAGAGAGAGAGAGAGAGATTACACACATACACACGTATTATGTATTTGTTCGTAAGGCGTCAATAAGTAGTATTACCATGGATTTCTGGCTATATGCACACAATAGAAAAAATATTCCTCTCTATTGTGTTAAGATGTTTGCTGTTAGCAATATAACTCTATATCAACTAGCGGACATTGAAATATCATCTAATGGACCGTCGTTTACACGTTCACATATCGGGACTTCTCATTAATACGAATGTATAACCAAAATATAAAATAGAGTCAGTTACAAATCATATACTTGTAAATTTAATTGGATAAACGCAGTGTATTTATAATTTTTAAAAATGTAAATATGTACCACTTTTAAAAATAGAAATGAAAAATCTACAGGGACGATAACTGAGTTTTGCTTGGTATTATTGTTCACCGTTACAGAGAATTCGGTGACCAAGTCGTCATCACAGATTATCGAAGCATATGTAGTCTTGACTTGAAACGGTTTCTAAGAGACACGCTTTAACAAATACTAAGTGGTACCACAATTCCAGTGATCTACCAGTACATCTGACACCAACCTCGAAATTCTGGGGCCTCGTGCTATTGTTAGATAGTAATTGAACCTAAACTAGGTTCCTCTATTCTCTTTACAGGTTCTGTTTTCATTCCTCCTGGGTTTCGAGCAAGCCTCTCACCCAGTAAACCTAGTAGGGTTGCCACTTTAGTCGCCGACGACCCAACCACACAAAAGGTTATACTGGATTCAATGTTACCAGTAACACTAATGAGAGATCATTCATGTGACCTGACATTTAAAAGGATCCAACACCAAACCTAAAATACAATCCATTCTAGTTACATTTTTAGACAAATGTTATAATACAGGTTTCAAATGTCGGGATTAGACCAACAATTGCGGGGACGGAATATAAGTGTTAGACCGACACTAGTGCGCAAGTGGTACTTATTTTATTGGTCCCGAAAAACCTTCGGTTGAATTTGAACTCAGAACATAAAGACGGTTGAATACGGTGCTAATATTAAGAACACTTGTATCCTTAGTGGGGTTTTTCATTTGTATAAAAGTGTAACTAGAATGGGATATTTTTAGGTTTTATGTTGGACCCGTCGAAACAAGTGAATCTCTAGTTTTAGATATCAAATTTTCTTTTCGAAAATATTATGGAAATTTTTTCTGCACATTGAACAGACGTTTATACAAAAAGTTTGCATCACATATGCGAAGCTTTTGCGGACTGAGAAGATTACAAAATAGATTCTCCTGTCTTACAAAGGGAACTTTTGGTCTGTACACGCACGCACACACAGAGACACAGACACAGACACACACACACACACACACACACACACACACACACACACACACACACACACACACACACACACACACACACACACACACACACACACACACACACACACACACACACGCACACACACACACATACATTTCCGGCACTGTGTTTGCTTTACCAAATTTAATCCAGAAGGCTTTAGTTAAAAAGTCGCAACACAAGGAGAAAACCAATGGGCTGCGTATTAAGATAAAACCCATAAGCATTTGCTTTAGAAAATAAATTTTGTATGATAAAAGCTTTTCCTTGCAGCTACTACGTATGTTATTCACCATAGACTATAATACTGAGAGGTTTGTCTTTATCTCTCTCTCTCTTGTTTTATTCCACTCTAAAATATTTTGAAAGGAATATAATTTCTCTCATTTCAATTCCTAACCGGTAAAGTACTTAAATTTGTGTGAGGACTTAAAAGTAAACAGTTACGATAGTCTTTAGCGATTAAAATTATTACTATTAGAAGTAAACAGATAGCTAAACGGTTTCAAATTGAAAACATGAACTACCTCATGCACGTCTTTCATCTGCCTGTAATCTCTTGCCTCGTGATGTAAAAGCAGCTTCTTCTTCACGTTTCCTTACAAATATATGTCTTACAATTACAAAATATATATGTCATATTTTTTCAGAAATTATGAAAGTTGTCCGATCCCGTTCTACTTCTGTGAATGGGATCGGAGAATGGGGAAAAATATAATGTAGAAATATAACGAGAGAATGAGAATAGAGTGAATTATATATGGAAATATCTACAACGTTATGTAAAATTGTGTTAGACACACATTTTCCCAAAACGAAATTTACTATGGAAAAGCACAAACTTCTTACACATTTCTGGAAATGGCTGAACTTCGCGACATCTCATTTTCACTTATTTGAAATGAACTTTGTTGTCTACTAACCAATGTTAATGAAATTTGTCAAACAATTACATAGTGCATACATTTTCACACACACACACACA
>NC_068992.1:18110944-18116824 GCF_001194135.2 Octopus bimaculoides
ATATATACAGGCGCACACATGGTACAGAAACATACGAATACTCAAACACACTCACACACGTGTTTATATGTATGTTTGTGTGTATGTATGTGTCTGCAGTGACAATGAAAAATAATTTTATAAAATATAACAAGTTTGAAGCAATAGTATAAAGGAATTTAAATGCTCATATGAAGAAATGACGCCATTACAGAAGAAAAAACCTAACTGAAGTGATGCTTTTTAACAATAGAGCAAATGGATATGACCAATTATCTTCTAAGATAATAAAATTAAAAACTTTCAAGAAATCATCGATTTATTCAGAAACACAAAATACAGTTAGACATTGAATTCTTCTTAAATATTCCCCTTCATTTTCCTGTCAACTTTCTGTCTATAGAATTGTTTTTCTAAATGTTTCTGTCTGTATTTAATTTTGTTTTGTAATATATTCATATTATATGTAAAGAACATATTTTGATATATTAAAAATGTCATGTAAGAATATGGTTAGAAACATGATACTTCAGAATTCTTGTAAAATATGTGACAAATGAATATTCATCTTAGCATTACTTAGGACTGCGTAAAATCCATCCATACAAATACACATAATACATATATAAACATGTATGTTAACATAAATATATGCATGCACTCATATATATCTACATCTCTCCGTTTTTTCTCCCTCTCCATTTTTCCTCTCATCCCTTTCTATCGAAACCTCAAAGTCTTTTCCATTTTCCCTCAGTGTTAAACTAATATACGTGATTGTTATTCCCGCACCTACAATTGAACCATATATATATTTCGAATTTGTGTTGGTCACAAAACTGAATCCTCTTTCATACTATAATGTTTTTGACTTTTATAATACTGTATCATTTCATCACAACGATATAATTTAAAAATAAAAATGTTTAACGTGATTTAGGAGTAGATTGCAAAGCTTTTGTGACTGAATGCAGAAAATTACAGATATAGCGTTGTCAAGTATTAACTCCCCGTGAGGTTCATGACTGTTGGTAACTTATCTTGAGTTAAGTAATAAATCGGTTATAGGATTATCGATAAAGATTTTATTTTTTCACAATATTCATATTTGAGACCATTTTATGATGACAATTGCAATGTGAAATAAACATATAGGAATGTTTACTGGAATTCAGTTATTTAATCTCGTGATAGACTTATTGGTCTTTATTACAATGAGCCAACGAAATAAATTTTCCTGTCATCCTATCGGTGGCAGTAAATAAAGTCAAACCTTGGGGTGATTTTGTCGCCTACAACCTATCAGACAGTGCTAGGAACCAATATTATTATAATTCCAATACTCTTTTCTCTGCCAGACCGTTATACTTATCGAAATTCAGCTTGTTTGTGACTTGTAAGACTAAACTTTCTTTCCCATCGAGACGACTCAGTGATAATTACGAACTGCCAGCTGTTTGATTGTTAGTCCAAAATCCGAAACTTTATCTACTGAGAAAGTTGTTACAAAGATTTAGGTCTTTGGTTAAACAAAGAATTAAGAGAGGAATATTTGATTAAATTCTCTGTCTGTTGTTATGAATTGCTTTGGACAGGTATAAGTGGTAGAATGTAATAATTTCCTCTATATGACTAGCGTTGGACAATTGAAAGTATAATATGATTTGAAAATTATTATGTGAAATTTCCAATGAAACAATCAAATAAGATATTTGCTTCATGTCTGCGTATCAGTACGAAAGGAAAACGTTTAAATTAACACGAGTACAGATCTTTCTTTAATCCATTTTATTGTTTTCAAAATTAGAAATTGTGACATTTACTACATTCGAGAATGCTTTGCTCGGAGGACAATTGAAATTGTTATTGCAGTAATTCCGGAAGTTTTGAAGAATACAAATGTTGAATATGAATCAATTTACATGCGTTTACTTTATACGTTATGAAACCAATGACTCGTATTGTTTTGATTTTGCTACGTAAATAGAGACACAAACAATTGATTTCGAAAGTTACTTTGTGATTTTAGAACATTATATCGCGTTCATAGAGTCTTATGATTAGATTAGTATTAAACAGTAATTTACTTCGTGCCATAAACAATGAAACACACCCCGAAATATTATTATATGATTATAAATGTATCAACATACATATAAGGGCGTGAAAATTGAAAATATATTAAATTGCATTATATATTTATTTAAAACACGAACTAAACACCTCCGTAGACTAAGAAGTATGTTACTGCTAAATCGAAACTGCGACCTAATTTCGAGTCCCGATTCAAGTTGTATCTTATAATAACTCACATCTGCAATGACGTACAATAAGTAAAATAATGTGTTGTTCCTGTTATCTTAAATACATTAATACAGGTAATTTATCACACCAGATTGTCTCAATGGTACGAATTAACATGAAACTACTAATGTAGTATTTTAAAACATGTCTTCCGAAAAGATTGCTGCACGCGAGTGTGACGTTACATTTTAAACACAGATTAACTCGCTGTAGATTTTTCCCCAGATTATTTCAATATCAATCGCGCTTTTTGATTAATCAATATCTGTATAAAGTTGAAAATCTGAAAAGTGCTGCTTAAACTGAGAGGTTATCATATTTTTCCTTGTTAAGTATATGACAACTCTTGTAAAATAGACGGGACTTGGCTAACGATATTTCCTGTCAATTGTACTATTCACCCTGGATATATAACGGATTTATAACGAATCGTGATGGATTTGATTACAATATTTTATTTACAACTAATCAATCGGGTGGACCGTTTAGTATATTGAGTTGTACAATTTTACTGTGACAGTAAAAAGCCATTAGTCCACGTTGTCCAAATTTATGCACATCCACTATTTTTCAAGTATCCAGACGTGACCATCTGTTTAAATATATACCTGGTGGTATGTCTTCTTTTACGACTTTCCCTATAAGTTCTCCTGCGTTTCTTCTCCCTACTAAACAATAAAAAGAATTAATACAGTTTCGAGTTTCTAAAGCAGGTTTATGACATACTTGTAATATTTAGTCCTCCGTAAATTTACATGCGTTTCGAAACGAAATATATTTACATTACAGAAAATGTTATGGGCGTCATAAAATCAAAATGTTGGACGTTGTAGCTCTAGCTATAGTCATAATCAGAAGTAAATACAGGAGCTGAGTAGTACTAAAGGGCGAATCTGAAGAAACATGCTCAAAATATATATTGAAGACTTTCTTCATAAAACACTTTTATCAGTTAACAATTTCTCAGTTCTATTTGTCGGCTAATCTGTACGAGACATATGGAAGGAATCCTTGGAATTTACTAATTTTATCGGGCAATCGATCCTCCATCAGTATGATTGGCGCCACCGCTTCTATATACAACAGAGTGCAGTAGATTTTTTGGAATAAATCGACATTACGGAATGCAGTGTGAACATTTCCGACGAAATTTACAAACTCACGATTGTCTTCTTTGAAATCCCTCTTTACATCAGCTTTACCATTGACAGCGTTCTTCACGAGAACATAAAAATTAAAAAGTAACAACAAATTTTGAATGCTTTCTAAGTACATGCAAATAATAAAATCCCAGAAAAGACGATACGATCAGAAAAAAAAAAACACTGCAATGGTTATTAAGACTTATATGAGAAACACGTATAATAATTAAGGAATGAATATTATGTCGAACCTACTCAGAAAGAAAATATATAAATATTGCAAAATGCAGATTTGAAATGTGATAATGGATATTATCTTTCTTGGATCAAAGTTGGGATCATTGCTTCAGTGATAGATGTTTGCAATGTCTCTTCAAGCAATACCACGATGTACACATGAAAGGGTTCTGGATAATAGCCTGTAATAACTTCTACTGTACTATACGAAATCTGTAAGCTTATTTTTTGTGAAACCATTAAAATAATTGTAACTTCAAGGTTTTATACATCAGATTTGAAAATCATTTAGAATATATTTAATAATCAGTTAAAATAATACAAACAAAATGCATATCTCTTATATCAAGTGCCTTGAAAATATTGACAATCCTAACACATTGAAATATATACATACATACATATATATATATATATATATATATATATATATATATATATACACACACACAATGAAAGGGTGCGTGATGCGGTAAACATTACACATGCTTATGTGAGAATCTCCACGTGAAAATGTATGGACGTGCGTACACATGTGAGTGTGTGTATTTCTATGCGTTTGATTATAAGTGTATTTTGTCTCTTTATACATAAACATGCGTTCATGATGCAAAAGATCTCGCATGTATATTTCATATGAATATATAAATCTGCAAGTGAAGGTGCGTGGCTCAGTGGTTAGGGTAATCGGCTCACAGTCGCAAGGTCGTGAGTTTGATTAATAGCAGTGCGTTTTGTCCTTGGACGAGACACTTTATTTCAAGTTACTTCAGTCTACCCAGCTGACAAAAATAAGTTGTAACGCTAATTCAAAGGGATAGATTTCTTATTCTTATATTCTGTGTAACGCTGAATCTCCCTGAGAACTATGTTAAGAGTACGCGTATCTGTGGAGTACTCAACCAACCACTTGCGCTTTAATTTCACGCAGAGGCTGTTCCGTAGATCACATCAATCGGAACCCTTATCGTCGTAACCGACACGGTACAAGCTGTATAAACCTGTTAATACATAGGGTGTAGGAAGAATCGAGGTGTAGGAAGAGAGTCACCTTCAAGAAAGCCGTCCTATATATAAAAAAAAAACAACTTTCAGGGACAAGAATGTTTTATGAGATGGAAGGTTGTGGATTTCGTCGTATCGAAGTACGATAAACTGAAAAAAGTTATTTTATATTTCACAGTAGTGGACCAGGGTTACCGGATATGCGAATAAGAATATAAGAGTTAAGGAACAGAACAGATAAGATCCGGGCTACATTTGTTTAATAGGAAACGGAACCTCGGAAGTGGTTGCATACCGCATGCTACTCTTTACGTCAAGTGTATCTTAATTGAATGAAAGTTCAATATTGTTTTGCCGACGACCCCAGGCGAAGAGGTAGGATCTCCCAAGACATATAAATAGAGGGAGTCTGGCCGTGGTAGAGTGTTGAGCAGCAGTCGAGTAACAGTTGTGTAGCGGTTGAGTAGAGAACATCCGAAGGTGCTAGATAGCAGTAGCTTGAGATATAACAAATATATATATATGGGTAAAAATACTCGTATAATGTGTAAGAATACGTTAAGGGAAGCTTATAACAGATATCGCCAATTTGAGGTCAAATATCTAAAATCCAACGTCAATCGGGGACGGACGGCATCCCGGTAACCAGGTGTTGATTGAAAGCAATGTGTTCGAAAGTAATTCAAGCTAAAGTACAGTTAAATAAAAGATGGCCAAACAGTTGCTAATGGTATTAAATCATTTATAAATTAGTTATACAGGAAGTAAGTATAAATATGATTAAGCAGGGCAGAATGATAAAAGAGGCAGAGGTCCATAACAATTCTTCGTACGTAAGAATATATACTGAAGCTCGGACTCTAATATCACAGGTAAAAGGGAGGATAATCGAAGTACATTTTTGTAGGAGTTCTTCATACATATCTGGAGAGTTGATATTCGAAAATCATGGATAAGATAGAGGAGACTATTAGGAATCCGTTACAGCTGTTTCTGGGCTTAGGTGTGTAGAAACGGTGCTATGTATAAGAAGAAACAATTCAATTAGAATTTGCGCTACTATAGTTTTCATAGACGTAAAACTTATTTGACCTTTGGGCAATTTAAATGCTGAGTAAGGAACGACTCCGACGATCAAATGCTTTTGAGTCTGAAAGAACTTTTATGAAGGGAAATTTTACAAAAACCACTAAACTCTCCCTATATATATATA
>NC_068992.1:18117843-18120022 GCF_001194135.2 Octopus bimaculoides
TATAAACATAATTAAGGGATCAGCAAGCATTTGCTTCACCATATACCGAAGTTCAGAATATGGTGAAGCAAATGCTTGCTGATCCCTTAATTATGTTTATAAATGTATGGGAACTTTTAAATAAGTTCTCCACCCATAATGGTGCTTACATAACGAAGGGCTTGGTAAAAATTGTTAATTTTTGATTTATTAATAAATTAATAAATTGATAAATCTTTACCCTTTTAATTTGTATATATATATACCTACATATGTGTGCGTGTGTGTATACAGGGATGGAGAGTATACAAAGGGCTCACAACCGGACTTTCAAATACAGACTTTATCCTGTATAGAAGTACACTATATTCTCTGTATACTTTTAAGAGAGAACCAGTCTTCAGTGGGATAGGACTTGTATAAAATATCAGCGATCCGATCCATGTCTTTATAAATTTAGGAATCCCGTAATCTTAAGGTGTCACGAGATTTTAAGCCATAGCTGGAACTTTTAATCGCATCCGCCTCGCTTATTTGAGAAGTTGTGCAAGAGCAATGATATGAGAATGTCGCTTACTTTTTCGTATACAAAAGTTTGAAGGTGTCCAGACATTTGTAAGGTGAAGGGTATCACAACTATTTAGAGTAGAATACTATATACTTTATGTATCACTTAGGAGATACAATCATCGAAAATTCTATAACATAAGGGAATAGAATTAGATAGACAAATATCTCACTCCCATTTTTTAAACGGCTCTATAGATTTTCACTTAACAGACATTTTTGGAAAAAGAAGAGTACAGGATGGCCATTATATATCGTTCTGTTCTGCAAAACCTACAAGTATTTCTATCTATGTTTTCATATATTTATATTGATGTCCAACAAACAACCATTATTCAGAAGATTTTCTCTATGCGTTTATATGTTTATAGAAATTAATGACTCGTGCAAAGCCAGTCATACATCTTTCATTGGCAACACATCTATATTTATATATAGGTATATATTCATTTCTACTCTAGGCACAAGGCCTGATATTTTTGTGGATGGGGGGAGGGGAAGTCGATTAGATCGACCCCAGTACGCAACTGGTAATTAATTTATCGACCCCGAAAGTTTGAAAGGCAATGTCGACCTCGGCGGAATTTGAACTGATGACGTAAAGACAGACGAAATACCGCTAAGCATTTCGCTCGGCGTGTTAACTCTTCTTTTCTATTCTAGGTACAAAGCCCGAAACTTTTGGGAACGAGGCTAGTCAATTAGATCGACCCCAGTACGCAACTGGTACTTAATTTATCGAACCCAAAAGGATGAAAAGCAAAGTCGACCTCGGCGGAATTTGAACTCAGAACGTAGACATATAGGCGCAGGAGTGGCTGTGTGGTAAGTGGCTTGCTTACCAACCACACAAAATTATAAACGCACATTCACACACACATATATATATATATATACGATGCGCTTCTTTCAGTTTCCGTCTACCAAATCCACTCACAAGGCTTTGGTCGGTCCGAGGCTATATTAGAATACACTTGCCCAAGATGCCACGCAGTCGGATTGAACTCGGAACCATGTGGTTGGTAAGCATGCTTCTTCCCACACAGCCACTCCTGCGCCTATATATACATTTTAAGTGGGCACTGTAAACATTTCACAACCAGTGTATTGCTATATTTCAGTTACTAAAACCAAACGTTGCAATGATAGTATATATCACTCTGCCTGTTGCTCTCATGCTTCTGTTGTTCAACCATCGTCTGAAATTAGGCATTATATTAAGTTTCTTTACTAATGTGTCTTCTTTTAAAAATAAATTGTAATTTCGAAGTCACTGATTAGTGTATGTGATTTCTTTGAATATATTCTTTGAAGTCTAATTCTTAGCAAGATGAGACATGTTTCTTACTTTGAATGATAGCAGACATTAATGAATTATGGAAACAAAGACAGAAAGAACACAAGACAAAAACAAACAAAAAAAAACAATAAAAAAACGACAAAACCAACAAAGAAAATAAAAACCTAAACGAAACGAAGACGAAAACAAAACAGGGAATTCTTTCGTTCTATTTCAAATGCGAAATCTAATCTAAAGAAACATAATTCTGTCTTTGGAATGTTATTCTTTTGAAATTGTATACTTTTTAGTTATCTTTATATTTCAAATAATAAGGCTCATTAAATAATATAT
>NC_068992.1:18120381-18121832 GCF_001194135.2 Octopus bimaculoides
ATCGATAATACAAGAATGAAGAATTTGAACATTCGAACAAGTTTATTTGGTTTATTTATAATAATTGTCCGACACTTAAAATCACATACCCGTACACAGCCAAACATACCCCTCCCCCCGCGACATAGACACGTGTGTGTGTGTGTGTGTGTGTGTGGATTGACTATCGGTTTCAACACTTGAACCAAGGTCTGGAATTTTCGGATAGTTAAGTGATTTCATCGAGCCAGGCGTTGAACTAGTTCTTACTTTATCAGCTCCGAAATGATGAAAGGCAAAGTCGACCTTGCTGGAATTTGAACTCAGAATGCAAAGACGGACGAAATGCTACCAAGTATTTTCCCCGTTGTGCTAACCATTCTGCCAGTTTATTTTTTTGTGGGTTAAACATCGATAATTCTTTCATATTTGCTTCACCTATGTTTCTCGATTTCTAGATCTCGTTGTTGATTTTAGAGGTATTTGAAACAGGCAAAATGTGGTATATTGCGACAAGTGTTGCTTGTTAAGTGCCGGGTGTGCCCCTATAACAGTAGACTGCGCATATAAGAAGCTACGTATTATCCAATGTGTCCTCTATATTTTCAGACGCTAGCGTGTGATTTTAAAAAGGATAAGTATACTAGTTGTCGCAAAGTCTAGTGATCATATAACGACCCCGCCTTAACTTGGCTTGTCTACAGGTGAAATTACAGTGCAATGCTAACAGAAAAATTGAAAACGGTTCCAGTGGGGAATCGTAACTGTTTGAAGAATTGAGCAACTTACAACGATTATGTTATTTATTAGACAGACAATATGATTACATTATTTATAGCATTCACAGAATTATTCACGCTGATCAATTTCAAAGATAATTTCAGAAATTGTCTTTGGAAACGTTACAGTTTAGAAAATATATATAATATATTAGTTGATACGGTAAATTACATTTTGGAATCTGTTTATGTATATGTTATGGATATTTTGTTAAAAATATCTTTTTATATATTTGCAGAAACTGAGTTTGGCGCTAAATTCTAGAAATGACTACACTCTACCATGTTTTAGGGATCACCAGTGACTATCTGGTACAATTTTACCCATCCCGTTTTTAAGACTTTAAAGGGATCTGAGACAAATTTGGCTGCGATTTCTAACAGTTTCAGCAGGCACTTTCTAACATCTAGTTCGTCTGGAGAAGGTTCTTCTTGATTTGTCTCTTTCCCGAATCAGAGTTAGGGTAAAAGAGTGATGGTATACGAGCAGAGTTATGATAAAAGACATTCAATTCAGCTAATTCCCATCTTGACTTCTGGAATAATATACCTCCGACTACACTATCAAATATGTCACTTTATTAAGACTTGATGGATCTGTGGAATGTTCATAGGAACACAGACGTAATTATTTTTACACCAAAATTACTATAAAGTGTTGGCATTCTGTCGCTTACGACGACGAGGGTTCCA
>NC_068992.1:18121842-18123255 GCF_001194135.2 Octopus bimaculoides
GCTCGTGAAATTAACGTGCAAGTGGCTGATCACTCCACAGAAACGTGTACCCTTAACGTAGTTCTCGGGGATATTCAGCGTGACACAGTGTGACAAGGCTTACCCTTTGAATTACAGGCACAACAGAAACAGGAAGTAAGAGTGAGAGAAAGTTGTGGTGAAAGAGTACAGCAGGGTTCGTCACCATCCCCTTCCGGAGCCTTGTGGAACTTTAAGAGTTTTCGCTCAATAAACACTCACAACGCCCGGTCTGGGAATCGAAACCGCGATCCTATGACTGCGAGTCCGCTGCCCTAACCACTGGGCCATTGCCCCTCAACAACTATAAAGTAATTAAGAAAAACAAAACAAACTCCAGTTATTTTTACTCTAAAATTACTGTAAAGAAATTTAAAAACCTCCGAAGCAGAGAAAAAGAAGGAAGCCTCAACTTCAACTATTATCAAGATTCAGTACAATGAATAACCGCCACGCTATCTGTGACTGACGCCAACCCTGCAAAAGTAAAGAAACAAGATTCTCCATTCTCACTACCACCATCACCACCACCACACAATCCCATCATTACCATCACAGCCGTCATCAACATTATATGTAATACAAAGAGTAACAACAAAATTTTGAAATATTGAAACATACGAAGAGACTGTCCAGGTCCACTCTTCTCATGTTGAATCACATTTGTTTAAAAATATAAATTTTAGTCCAATGAAAATAAGCTAAAAACAAAGAAACAAAAACAACCTTGGATGTCGTCTCTTGAGCATCACCAGAATCCGCTCCATCCTCCCTATCGCTATGGAAGGCATGAATTATTCATCTTCACTGTAAAATCACTACGAAATCTATAAATACACATATGCAGTATTAAATTTACATGTTGCAGTTCACAGTAAAAAAAAAAATCGATTGACAGCCACTTTTTTTTTAATGTATTTGATAACTTACAATAAAAATACAATGAAATCAATTAGAATTCGTTTCAATTAAGTTCATAAAGGTTAAACGTATGTCTTAAGTAAAGTCAATTCTCTTAGTTAATGTTCTATTATAGTCTGGCACAACAAACTCGAAATGATTGATGTGCTACACACATTTAAGTGTTTATTTCAAATTTTACTCAACAACAATGAAATATCCGTACGAATAACTTCACAAATATAAAAAACATATAATGATGTTAGTCATATAGTGTTGCTGTTGGGGACGGCAATGTTACAAACGCCATAACTAACTCAACAAATATAACAAAGAAAAAACATATCACCTCTCTCTCTCATCTTTCTCCCTTCGCCGTTAACCTCGCAACAACGAACTTCAATGCACGGATTATAAACGGTGTCTACCTCTTTGTTATGTCCCTCGCTAACACAGATTTCCTACATTAACGGTACAACTACATTTATATCGTTT
>NC_068992.1:18123836-18124700 GCF_001194135.2 Octopus bimaculoides
ATATCAACCCCAGTGCGTAACTGGTACTTATTTAATCGACCCCGAAAGGATGAAAGGCAAAGTCGACCTCGGCGGAATTTGAACTCAGAACGTAGCGGCAGACGAAATACCGCTAAGCATTTCGCCCGGCATGGTAACGTTTCTTATGTCTCTATTTCCCACAAGGGACTAAATATAAAGGGGACAAACAAGGACAGACAAAGGGATTAAGTCGATTACAACGACCCCAGTGCGTAACTGGTACTTAATTTATCGACCCCGAAAGTATGAAAGACAAAGTCAACCTCGGTGGAATTTGAACTCAGAACGTAACGGCAGACGAAATACCGCCAAGCATTTCGCCCGGTGTGCTAACGTATCTGCCACCTCGCCGCGTTTTAATTGAATTGATATTATGATGGTAAGCGTCTGGCGTTGATCGTATTGCAATTCTAACCGAAAACATAGAGACTGTTCGTTGAGCAAGCGTATCATTTATCTTTTATTTGTTTCACTCATAAGACTGAATTATTAGTCGAATGTATCGACCAAGTATCCGTTTGTTCTTAAGCGTGGGTCATATTCTATCGGTCTTTTAAACCAAACCGCTAGTTAACATACACACATACACACATATATGTATACATACATACACATGTCCTTCGCCTCTCACCGTTACTACTACTATTCCTCTCTCTCTCTCTCTCTATCTCTCGTTGCTCACTTTTATTCTACTTCCTCACCTTCTTTTCCCTCTGCTACTCTTTCTCTTCACACAGCCTTGGTCACGTGTGTCCGGCTGCTATTTCTTTTCGTTCTTGGAATCACCAAGCTCGCACGTACTTCTTTGCCCCTCCTGTACGTGCTTCACAGCGTTCAATACAC
>NC_068992.1:18124868-18128200 GCF_001194135.2 Octopus bimaculoides
CTTGTTTGTTGTACCTTGTTTATCATTTTGCCCATGTTCTTTTGCCACGTCATGTACCCAGGTATGTATCTATGTGTACATGTAGATGAAGGTATGTTCATACATGTACATATATATGCATATACTCATATATTGTTTACACACACACACACGCACACACACACACACACACACACACACACATATATATATATATATATATACACGCACTTGTACATAATTACATAAATATACACACAAGCATACGAATACTTACGTATAGCAACGCATATATACATATATATGCACGAATGTACACCGCCAGCTCAGTTATCCGTCCAAACAGCATGTGCTATATGACCAAAATACCACCGCAGTAAATATAATGACAAAGTGAATATATATAAATTTCTATATGAATAAGTATAAAATCGTTGTGTAAAAACGATCAAATCAAATGGCAGAATGGGAAGAAAAAACCTTATAGCTTCTAATTATGATTAAGATTATAAATAAGGGTATCTAAGAGATATCACAATGCTTTAAATAGCAGTCAAAACCTGATTCTAAACCCACATCATGTATTCAATATATACTCTTTACTCTTTTACTTGTTTCAGTGATTTGACTGCGGTCATGCTGGAGCACCGCCTTTAGTCGAGCAAATCGACCCCAGGACTTATTCTTTGTTAGCCTAGTACTTATTCTATCGGTCACTTTTGCCGAACCTCTAAGTTACGGGGACGTAAACACACCGTCATCGATGTCAAGCGATGTTGGGAGGACAAGCACATACACACAAACACACGCACACACACACACTCACACACACACACACACACACACACACACAAACACCTATATATACATATATACGACGGGCTTCTTTCAGTTCCCGTCTACCAAATCCACTCATAAGGATTTGGTCGGCCCGAGGCTATAGTAGAAGACACCCAAGTTTCCACGCAGTGGGACTGAACCCGGAACGATGTGGTTGGTGAGCAAGCTACTTACCACACAGCCCCTCCTGCACCTATATATATTCACTTCGTCACTATATTTCCTGTGGTGGTATTTTGACCATATAGCACATAGTGTTTGGATGGATAGCTGAACTGGTCGTGTATATACATGCATATATATATGCATATACATGTAACTCCCAAGAAATGTGTTGAGTACTTTTCTTTCATTTGTCCACACACACGTTCATATATACATGCATACAGATACCCCTATATACAGACACGCATGCGTGTTTGCGTTCCCTGACTGCACAAAAGTGTTTTATATACGAGTTAACACGTTTGTCTTCAAATTTTTAAACGCTTTTACATTTATCGCGTGACATATCGAAGATTATGTTGTTTCAAACCAGAAGAAAAATATGAAAAAAAACTACCCAAAGAAAATAAAAGAAACAATTAATGAGATCACTAAACACAATTCTTGCAGTATCTTGAATCAACTCTGTTAAATCTGTGATGAAGATGCTCCTTCGTTTACGACGACCAGGATTCCAGTTGATTCGATCAACGGAGCAGCTTGCTAATAAAACTGACACGCAAGTGGCTAAGCACTCCACAGACAAACGTACTCTTTATGTAGTTCTCAGGAAGAGTCAGCATGATACGGAATGTGTCAAGGCTGGCGCTTTGAAATACAGAAGCTACGTATTTTTTGCCATTTGAGTGGACCGGAGCAAAATGAAATGAAGTTTCGTTCTCAAGGACACTATGCACTGCCAAAAATCGATCTCACGTGGGTACGGTATAGCTGAGCCGTATACCCTAACCACTAAGCCACATGCCTTCACAAATGTTGAAGAGAATGACATAATCTGTAGCTTTTCCACAATCTTCAGTTTCGTATAGATGAATGTCTAGCACATGTACTTCATCAGTAATCCCGTCTTCTGTTTGATAGCTTCGTAGGAGGAACTGAGTTGTGCGTATGGTGTTTATAAGCCTCTTAAAGTGATGTGTGAAGGTTTCATCGCAATCTTTTCAGGATTTCAAAAAAGCAAATATAGCCGTGAGCGAGATGGTAATCGGTATTTGGTACGGAAATCTTACAGTAGAACAGTGCCGCTACTATTGCTAATCGAGTAGATTGTGGCGTGTCACACCCAACACCAAACGTGGGGACTATCACAGGAGGCAGCCGGCCATAGATTATTGAGGCATATCAATAATATGAATACACACAAAGCTACTGAGGGTAATTCCATTTATAGGTTTCAAGAAAAGGAATGATGTTAGAATATTCTTGTTAGAGCTTCAGGTAAATGCATCATAGTTATGCTAAAGTAGTATTCGCTAGATAAACCGAGAATTATTTTCTTTCGTGCAATTCAGTTGCCACCGGATATAACTATAAGATACATAGTAATGAAAACAAGAAACACTTATAGACAACTGCATCAAAATGTACAATTTCGTTGTGTGCTTTGGTCTCCTTTACAGACTTACATGTGTATCTTCAGTAACTGTGCAGTTAGAAAGTGGTGCAATACTAATTTTGTAAAATGGATATTCCATGCGAAAGAAAAAGAACAGCTATATGTATATTCGAAAAATATATTAAAGAATAATGACTTTCTCTGTCCATTTGTTATTCGTCGCAAATTTCAACCTATTCATCTCTCTGTCTACGTTCCTATCTGCTTCTATCTACGTGTATTGACAAAATTTGCAAAATATAAAACGATATTAAGTGCTAAAAAATTTCCATTGTAGAAAGATTACAAATGTTAATTAAACTTTTCTGACCAAGAATCAATATGAGTGATAAGAAAGTATTAAAAATCAAAAGAAAATAATCCAAAATTCAATTACGCAAATATCTATTACAAAAAAAAAATTAAATTAAAAAAATAATAATATATGTCACATAACTTCAATGTAAAACAAAATGGTGAATTGCATATTAGTAACTATTTTCATAAACCTACTTAAATTTCAAGATTTAGTCTTCATTTTCGAAATAGAGATCAGCATTATTGTGACAGAAAATCAATAATTGTCTGCTATTGAACTCTGGGATCTATATTATTGAAGTAAAACGGTTCAAGTTGGAAAAGAAAACTACAGACGGAACAAAGTTATTGTCCAGAAATAGACTAAGAAAAAGAAATATGATAAAAATTAGCATTCGGTTGCGTTGTTTTTTATGCTTTTCATGTTTCTCTCTGTCTTTCTCAGTGTCTCTTTATATCTCTCTGCTTTATACATACGTACATACAGACACATGCATACATACATACATACATACATATATACATGCATACATATATGTGTGCTTATATTTATGTATATATGTGTGTATGTATATATATATATATATATATATAT
>NC_068992.1:18128277-18136679 GCF_001194135.2 Octopus bimaculoides
TGTGTGTGTGTGTGTGTGTGTGTGTGTGTGTGTGTGTGTATGTATGTATGCATGTATGTATAACCATACAAAGCTGTTCTGTCTTTTCTGCCTAGGAGCTTATATGAGAAAACAACGTCTTTCTCCTTCCCGCCATTGTTCTAAAGTACATATCATATAGTGTAATCAATATTTCTATACACCTTGCTGAATATTTTCAATAGCTCAAAAATTTTTTTTGAAAACTTTCGAAGCCGACCCATCTATATCTGTGAGCAATATTATTTTCAGTGGAGTTAAGGCGTCTACAACTGACGGCTTCACGCTTGTCAAAGATTTGAACTTTGCAGCGGAATCTAACATCATTAATTTCCATAAAATCTGTCACACAAAGTAAAAACAGTTGAAATTCGGAGTTTGTGAACATGATTTGATTAAATTATATCGGTATAGTACTTATAAAATACTGAAGCTCTATATACGTCGTTAACCATATAAAGTGTGCTGGTAATTAAGTGATATAGTTCAGTTTGAATAGAATTTTGTTGATCCAGATCATAGGTATCAATGGGGTTTTTTGGGGGTAGTTTAGTTATCGTCTGCTACATTCTACCAATGAGATTGTCTCGTTAGATGTTCACAATTCCACTGATATTTGACGTTAATACTAATTTAAAATATCTCTCTACAAATCCGTTAGTAACTGCGCAATCCCATTAATTTTCATTAATACCAGTGTGAGAGTTGTACAAAGAACTGTGCTCTATCAAATATTTCCATTGATCAGCATGAATTACACTTGGAGTACTCATGTTCTCATTTTAATAACGAGCGGGTATTAGGTAACATATAATATTCAGCGACGTAATCCCAAGAGGGCATGTTTTGAGTAAACACCAAAAGCCTATATGCATCCAGTTCTCTACGCATTGACCCTAAACAGTAGAAGTTCGATCCCAGAACGTTCTTAAAAACTGAAGTATTTTATGAGGCCCATATTTCTCTGAAGTACACAAGTCTATCGAAAACAGGTTACGCATACCTGTTTTTGGCTTTAGCGTATATTGAATAAGCTTTTATAAAATAATTATTTCTACTCTAGGCAGAAGGCCTTGAAAATTCTGGTGGAAGTGGGGCTAGTCGATTATATCGATCCCACTGCGTAATTGGTACTTATTTCATCGGCCCAGAAGGAATGACAGGCAAAATTGACCTCGGCGGAATTTGAACTCAGAACGTAGCAGCAGACGAAATATCGCTAAGCATTTCACCCGGCTTGCTAATGATTCTGCTAGCTCGCCGCTTAAGTGTTTATAAAATATTATGCATGATCGTATGTAATTTTAGATATTTTATTAGAATTTTTCGGACGTCTTTCTCTGAAAAGTGAATACCTACATCCATTAGTTATGGATGTAAGAGCAATAATGTATTATTTTTCCTATAGAAATACAGCACTGAAACATTGGGGTTCCACTTTGATAACGTTACTATTTTTACTACTTGTGTATAACATACTATTAGTAAATGGTTTAACAAGACCACTTCTTTGGTGTGGATGACACATTTACATTAACAAAATTTACTGAGAGTGAGGAGCAACAAAGGAAACTATCCGAAGGCTTCGCCTTATTCAAAGCAGAGCATATTAACCAAAATAATCCTTTCTAATATAGTCACAAGGCTGCATGTAAATCAAGATAATGAACACATTTGAGATATGAAACTGACAATTAAATTCTATTAAATCGACTCAAATATAATACTTCGATTCTGTCAACTTCGGAAGGATTAATAGCTAACCTGTCCAGATAGACAATCGAAGAAAATAATAAAGTAAAATACTGCATATTTTGCTCATTTTTCATATAATTTAATTCACCATTACCATTCTTAGAATTCATATTTGCCGTATAATGTTTGTTAGATTTTCTCATATAGGCGCAGGATTGGCTGTGTGGTAAGTAGCTTGCCTACCAGCCACATGGTTCCGGGTTCAGTCACAGTGCGTGGCATCTTGGGTAAGTGTCTTCTACTATAGCCTCGGGCCGACCAAAGCCTTGTGAGTGGATTTGGTAGACGGAAACTGAAAGAAGCCCGTCTTATATATGTATATATATATGTTTGTGCTTGTGTGTGTGTGTGTATTTGTGTGTATGTCTCCCCAACATCGTTTGACAACCGATGCTGGTGTGTTTACATCCTCGTAACTTAGCGGTTCAGCAAAAAAGACCGATACTCTAAGTACCAGGCTTACAAAGAATAAGTCCTTGGGAGTCGATTTGCTCGACTAAATGGCGCTGCTCCAGCATGGCCGCAGTCAAATGACTGAAACAAGTAAAAGAGTAAACGAGTAACGTTCAACATTAGCATTGTTATGAAAGATGTTATGGGGTCACAGTATTACTTATGGAACGGCTCAATTAAATGTGGCAGCAGAAACCTACGTTTATTGCTTTTAAGTTTACACTACTCCTTGTAAATAGTACTTGCATTTCGATATTATTATTAGAAATAACAATGATGGAATATCAGATAGAATGTTAAATTCCTTAAAATACATAATTTGATGTTTCGTTCTGAGTTCAAATTCCAGTACCTATCGAATTATTTTGTTCCATTTCTCTTCTGAAATTGATGAGGCAAATACGCGTCAAATACAGATTATCGACTAGATCGCCTGTATCACAATTGATGCAAAACTTGACCTTGTATCTAGTTAAAGGAAACCAATATTACGTATTTTATATTAACAATGGAAGACTGGCCTCTTGTTTATATATTGACACTTTCCATCCTGCTCATTCTAAGATATTTATTTTATGACCATACATTGTCCTTTCCAAACCTAATATAAACTGACTCACTGTATCGTAGAAAAATATGCATTATATCTAACTTGACGTCTAGCAAAGAAAAGAAACTGAAATAAACATTGAGAAAGATATATTAATTCAGAATTATAAGCCAAGTGTCTCCCGTCAATACAAATAGAGGTTATTTATCAAATTGCACCAGCTGAATGTTTGAATATTCTTAAACGTAAGCAATGTCATTGTCAATTGGTAAGTATTTTCTTCCTGCAAATTTTGCTTTTCATTCATTGATTAACGGGATTTTCTAATTTTTTTTTCTTTTTGTTTTGTATGTGTGTGTATGTATGTCTTTTCTTGTGGTTTAGTGTGTTTGTGTGTTCTTCTTGGTTGCTGAACATTGCACAGGCGTTTATCACCAGACGTCAATAACAAATGGCATTCTACTTTCGAAGTTCTTATTAGAAAAGGGGGAAAATTCGACGAGGCGTGAAGAAAGTAAATTTATCACCGAGGCTTTTACTTATTACATCCATTTCACGCTTGAATGAGCTCCACGTTGTGATCTTTCATATTCTAACTTTATCTGTTGCATTTCATTTCTTTTCAGTTATTATTTAGTCTTTGTTAACTTATTTAATTTATATGACAACAAATAATAATAACAATAACAACAACAATAGCAATACTAATGCTAATAATAATAATAATAATAATAATAATAATAATAATAATAATAATAATAATAATAAAAGTATTAATAATAATAATAATATATTTTGCTATTTTCACCACTGCCTTTTTATAGAATAAAAGAGTTATAGACAGGGGTTCGAAAATATGAAGAACTAAACAAAGGTTTAGAAAATTGAGAAGAAGGACAAAACAATCATGCAATATATATATTCACATAAGGCGACGAGCTGGCAGAAATGTTAGCATGCCGGGCGAAGTGCTTCGTAGTATGTCGTCTGTCTTTACGTTCTGAGTTCAAATTACGCCGAGGTCGACTTTGCCTTTCATCCTTTGGGAGGTCGATAAATTAAGTACCAGTTCCGTACTGGTGTCGATCTACTGATCCCTTCCTTGCATACTCGCCCCTTCCCCCAAAATTTCGGGCCTTTTGCCTGGAGTAGAAGAGACTATATATATAGGAACATGTTGAACTATTCTTTTCTACTCGAGGCACAAGGCCCGAAATTTGGGGGAAGGGGCCAAATTAGATCGCCCCGCAGTACGCAACTGGTACTTAATTTAAGGATGAAAGGCAAAGTCGATCTCGGCGGAATTTGAACTCAGAACCTAAAGACAGATGGGAACATGTTAAAATATTGATTTTAAATTTTAGCTCAACGCCAGCAATTTCGAGGCAGATGTTATATCGATTACATCGATTACAGTACTTTGCTGCTACTTATATTATCGACGCTGATAGGATGAAAAGTAAAGTCGACCACTGTAGAATTTGACCTCAGGACGTAAAGACGGACGAAATGGCGCTAAGAATTTTGTCCGGCGTGCTAACGATTCTTCAAGCTTCCCGCTTTCGAACATGTTAACATATTGATGGAAATGAAACTCAGAAAAATAGATACTCACATTGGTTTCAAATTTTGGCACAAGGCCAGAAATTTCGAGGAAAGAGGTAAGTGAATTACATCGACATCAGTGATCAAGTGTTACTTATTTTATTGAACCTCAAAGGATGAAAGGCAACGTCGACCCCGGTGGTATTTGATATTTGAACTGAGAGCGTAAAGCCGGAAGACATGCTACTAAACATTTTGTCTGATGCCGTAACGATTCTACCAGCACACCTCCTGGAAAAGATTCTTATAATATTAAAATGTAATACTCTAAATGTTCTATAATTATATAGACTAACCATGAAAAGCATTTCAGGTAACTCATCATCACAATATGAGAGTCCATCATATTGTTGGGGTCAGAGAGCACCACTGACAAAATTTCGCTCTAAACTGTTTTGTTAACATTGTTGTCTTGGTTACAAACTGTTCTACTTACTTGCAAGATGCTGCAGTTCGTTTAGGTAATCCATAAAACCCTGTTTAATTTTCTAAATTCTTTGAGGCTTGGGCCTTCTGAGAGACGATAGTCTCCTAGTGTATATTTTAATCTACGATTATATTCTGTGACAAGTGAGAGCCTCCGTTTGTCAGTTCTATACACATTGCCTTGTTGACACTTGCTGTGCGAAGTGCCCTTCATTTTTCTCTTATCAGCAATGTTTCCCACAAGTTACCTAACCTATTTGCTCTGGCGCCAGTGATGGGGTTGGTGGTAATTGTAGTTGTTACACGAAAGGTTCCTTTTTTTCGATGGATGTTGGCTAAAACAATGCGGTAATGTCATATTCCAGCGTCCTTAATGTCCCAAACGATTCTGGAACTAGAAATACTGTTAAAACATTAACTCCTGGGACCTGTGATTTTATTTGTTGGTTCTGATCTTCCGTCGTTAACTTTAGACTATCTTAGACCATCAGGGAAGAAAGTTCTTAACCGGTTTTACAGTCACGTGTGTAACAGAAGCTTCTTCTATACTAAGCAATCAGCTTCAAGGATTCTGGTTCAGTATATACAGTAGGAATTTACTCCGAAATTTCTGGAGAGAAGATTATTGAGATGTGTCTGTCTCTGTAAAAGACACCCGAACAGATCTCTCGGACACATTGATGTTTAACACCTGCTCCTTCTCAATTTCGAAACTGAAGACAAGCCAAGGGTGGACGTCTCTATAAATATCTTTAACCATAACGTTTCAGTTATGCCACGCTAGATGCTTCGAAATGCTGATGTAATTTCTTTTGTCTTGGTTCGATAAAAACAAAATAAGGTTTTTATGTAACTGAGGGACGTATCTTTGCCAGATACGTCATAATCTGGGCCCATGTTGGTGGTACCAGCAAATAAATATATTTCAAAAAGGATTCACGGTTTTATAATTCAAACTTTTGGCGGAATACGTGTATTTGTGCGTGTGATAATGTGTATATTGGAAGACGGTGAGCTTGCAGAAACGTTCGCACACCGTGCGAAATGCTTAGCAGTATTTCGTCTGTCTGTACGTACTGACTTCAAATTCCGCCGAGGTCGGCTTTGCCTTTTATCCTTTCGGGGTCGATAAATTAAGTACCGTAATGATATCGATCTTATCCACTGGCCCCTTCCATCAAAATTTCGGGCCTTGTGCCTAGAGTAGAAACGATATTGTGTATATTGGCGTTGTTGCTACTATTCGCATTGTTCTGTCAGAAATTTAATATTTTTCGTTCATTTTATGAAAGTATATACAGAATTTATATGTATATTTTTATATTTTTTCAGTCTGCTGTCTGGAAAAAGGTGTTTGTTTTCGTTCCATTTCCTTCAGGTGGTATTATAAACGCTGTTATGTAGCCACATTTATAAAAAGTGTAGAGAAATATCTCCTTTGCAAATTAAAGTATTTCCACCTAAATAGCAAAGAATTAATGCGATTAAATAAACGCCTACTTTCACCAGCTATTAATTTTGCATTAAAAATAATTTTTTCCACGAGAATATGAGTGAGCAAAACAAAAAAATCAGCCGACTATTTGAACACGAAACAACAACAGCAACAATAATGGCATGAAATTTTGGCAAAATGCCAGCAATTTTAGGGAAAGAGAATTCGACACCATCAGGCCCATAGTACTTGACTGGTACATTATTTTACTGATCCCGGAGAAATGAAATGTCTAGCAGACCTGGCTCTACATGCAGTGTTGCCCCCCATCGACTTCTGATAAATTTATATTCCAGTCATTCCTAGTGTAGAGTCAATATGAATTTCGTGTCCGACGCTATTACGGTGAAATCGTCTCAAAAAATGCGAATATGATTTTTCGCATCAGTTCTCGAAGAATATTCATTGAAAACACAAATTTCTGCAGTAGTTGCTTCTGGATCAGTACGTACCGAAGGAGAAACGGGGAGTAACTTTGTCAGACCGATTGCTTGACGCTGAAAGATTCCAACAGGTGGCGGTTTGGTCTAACTATCTCAGTATATTGCAACGTTTCAGCAGCTTAAGATGGCTAAAAATCAGGCGTCTTCAGTACAAATGCCAAATATTCATTCTCGCCCCTAACAAAAGCTCATTGATTTGAATTAACCAGGGCCCCACCAATGCTAAGTGCTTTACCCAACCTTTACTATTATGTATCCTGTAGTGAGACGGTTATCATGGGTTGTGTTTAGCATGAAACATATCTGTGATTCACCCACCGCAGTAACAACAGGCATCAGCATCTAAGCTAAGACCTTGACGAAAAACTCTTGAGCTATTGGATTTAGCAATGTTACGGGTCTAAAGTTGTTAAAATCATGCTCAGAATTCAAGCTTTTTCTGGGACTGGGAGATCTCTTTTTTCTGACAGATGCCTACAAACAAGCCTGGCATATAAACTAAGCGACGACCATCGTGCTCCGGCGCCTTTTCTCGCTTGCGCCCTGTTAATATCCGGGTTTATGATTGGAGGTTCTCTAGAAACAGAGCAAGTAGTATCTATGATTTTCAAATCTGAGGCCTGCTACTGAACCATCCGCTTTTCCTTCTTTTGACATCACCCCTTTCTGGTTCTTTTCTGTAGATGTCTCACAGTAATGTCGACAAAATATGCTCCGAGACTAACAATGGTCGAAGACTTATAATGTAGTAATTTTCTCTCCAAATGCACAGCCTCCAAATTTCACCTGCTTCAGGAATAATAGTTCACTAGTACAAATATTAACTTCCACTTGTCTTTAGAAATGTTGACAGCGAAAACGTAATAGAGCTTTAATGTAGAGACAGACCAACAAAGTATCATATGTCTGACGTTATTCTCGCTAAAAAAATGACAATAGCGAATTAATTATCGATGTGGTTTACCAGACTTTCATGCCATGAATATGGACTCTATAGTAATCACTACGTCTAAATTCTGTTTGAGTTTCATAGACACTGTTAGTAGCTATTACAGGTTTTCTGCGACTCCAAGTGACAAAGATGTTATTTACTTTAGTCTATCTATAGTCATTATGCCTCAACAGTTATGATAGGCTCCAAACAGAAATTAGTGAATCACGTATTTGTGATATGTATTTGCCTCTATAGATTGGATGATCGTTGTTAAGTAGCATGAATTATATTTCTGTTCAGACCATTAATTTCTCTTTCATTATGTATACGGTCTCTGTAGGAGGTTGAGCATAGTTAAGTCAACTGATACTGATTCGCTTATAGTTATGATACTTGCGTTACTATAACTAAACGGGGAAAATCATAAAGTACGCACTTGAATGAATGCGATTAAACAATTAAATTGCTGCTCTACTATTTACTGAAAATTCGGACTTTCAGCATAAATTAAATGCTTTTACCTGAACGAAGAATTCGGACAAGTTGTATGACAGTTAATGAAGTAAAAGTATTGCAAGTGTACACATTCAAAGTATATTTATCTATCTTTCTCTGCAGAATTCGAACTGATCACTAACAAATTGCCGAGGCTTTTTTTGCCTTAGTCCAGATAATTCTAGACATATGTGAATACGTGATTCTTAGTTAATACGTTCATATATA
>NC_068992.1:18137437-18145180 GCF_001194135.2 Octopus bimaculoides
GGACAGAGAAAGAGGGAGAGAGTGGCAGAAAGAGAGAGACATGTGTGTTTGTATATTTGACAGTGTGTATATCGCAGTATTAGTAGCAATAGTAGTTTTAGTTGCAGCAGTAGTAGTAAAGCGGTATCTAGTTATAGATTCGGGAAAATCCTGATATAAATTAAGTTTAATGCTGAAAAGAATTGCAAAAATGGCTAAAAAATTCTCTCTCTCTCTCTCTCTGTCTCTCTCTGTCTCTGTCTCTCTCTGTCTCTGTCTCTCTCTGTCTCTGTCTCTCTCTGTCTCTGTCTCTCTCTCTCTCTCTCACACACACACACACACACACACTCAAATCAAAATCAACACGTTAGTAGAAGTTTGTTTCGGGAATTATTTTCTTTCGAAGACCTTCAACATACAAAAGATAAATTCTCGTTACTACATTCGTTTATTTATCTGATAAAAGAGAAAAATCGCTCTCGATGGGATTCACGGCATATATTGTTTCTATATTTGGAATCTAACATCATTAACAGAAACCAGCATATCAACCATCAATTTTGAAGCTTACTGCTATGGGCCTACAATTGTAGCTATTACTAGCTCGAGGTATATACTCTCTACTTGATGAAGATTGAGCCTTCGAGAGCGATATGCACTTTGTAGTAGAATTCCCCCAAAGGTCTCCAGTAAACTATAAACTGCATCTTCATGGAAGCATCGCCAGAATAGTGACAGTAAATATGTTATTGAACCCCAACGAAATGATAAATATATTTGCAGTTAGAAATATATCAACAGATGGATTGTTTTGCAGCTGGATTAAATACGTTTAAGCTAATAGTCAGTAATCCACATTTGTTTCAGAAATATAGAAATCTGATCAATCATTTCAGTTTAACATAACGTATTGGATCCTTGAAATCCTATCTTCTCAATATGTTACTTAATTTATCGAAAGGCTAAACTTGGATCGGAGCTACTAAATCTTACCCCAACTCATAACGTTATCGATGTTCGTTTTATAGATCTAATATTATACGAGTCAGCTGTGAAAATATCGTGGGGAATTGAATCAAAATATCGGGAAATTCACATTGTGCATTACTGGAGTACACATAAATTTATTCCGGTGAAATAAGGAATGAAATAGACAACGAGGGTAGGGAAAGCGAGAGACAAGGTGGGAAATATGTTGGCGGAATTGGTTGAACGACCGACCAATCATTTGTATTACTTTTGGATACTCCATATTTCTAGTTTAAATCGACTAAAACTTCTATTACTTTATCTTGTTGTAAAATCAGTACAAAATATGTATTATATTCGAACTCTTCCTTACAACTTTTACTATATGTAGCATTCAAAAGTATAGTACACAATCGATATCAAATAAATATCATTATTCAAACCGTGTCACTATGATAAGTATATTCTACATCTCAGTGCTAATACTCAAACATGCTAGACTACATTCAAAGCATACCGAGCAATTCATTCACAAATACAATACAACACCTAGACTATAGGCATACATTTTACTCAAGCATTGTTCTTAGCTACCATCTGCCCCTTTGAACTAGTTAACATCTTATGTCCCAAGCACAAGTAGTGAACACTTATCTTCTGTTTTGTATTCTATATCAACCCCAACAGTGGAGGCGCAATGGCCCAGTGGTTAGGGCAGCGGACTAGCGGTCATAGGATCGCGGTTTCGATTTCCAGACCGGGCGTTGTGAGTGTTTATTGAGCGAAAACACCTAAAGCTCCACGATGCTCCGGCAGGGGATGGTGGCGAACCCTGCTGTATTCTTTCACCACAACTTTCTCTCACTCTTACTTCCTGTTGCTGTTGTGCCTGTAATTCAAAAGGTCAGCTTTGTCACACTGTGTCACGCTGAATATCCCCGAGAACTACGTTGAGGGTACACGTGTCTGTGGAGTGCTCAGCCACTTGCACGCTAATTTCACGAGGAGGCTGTTCCGTTGATCGGTTTAACTGGAACCCTCGTCGTCGTAAGCGACGGAGTGTCAACAACAAAAATCAGCCCCAACATCTCTGCACGTAGATCTCGCATTATAAATAATTTAGTAACTCCCTCCCATAATTGACATTTGCAATGCAGTATAATATTTTTTTTCATGAGGTCTAATGCTCGTAAGCTAGATAACCGATTTCTATGGCTTGTAAGCGATCACAACATTCTCCCGAACGTTACACTGGCCGTAGCCAGGTTCAAGACCAGTACGTTTTGAACGAGGGGACAACTCGATTACCTCGATCTCAGCACGTGTCTGGTACTTTATTTCATCAATATCAAAAGGACGAAAAGCAATGTTGACCTCAACGAAATTTAAATCGAATAACGTAAAGAATCGGGAGTAACGTCACTAAGCATTTTGACCGATATGCTAACAATTCTGCCGGTTCATCGCCTTAGTACAATAGAAGTTAGCACAACTTGTCATGTAACAATTCGTATTTCTAAGTTTATTATGATGTATCATTATCCATGTAGTGATCAACAATAACATTCGACCACGACTAATTTAATTTCTTCACCTTTAACACTAGATATTTTCCCTATTGTACGTACACACAAACATACACATATTTGCTCATCGCTCTGCCCTATTCACCTTGTTCTATTTCCTACTATCTCCATCCCTACACCTGACATTTACCAAATTTATTGCTTCTACCCTTTCATACTGTGCTTATCCTTTTCTCCACCATCCTCAGATAGCGATTCTTCGCGTCTCCTATTAAAACTACAATCGGGTTTCTCCGCTTCTCGCATATTTATTAATTTCACTGTGCCATGCATTTTGTATTTGATATTTGTGGAGGCATACTTTATTTAAGTATCCTCTGATTCAACTGCTTCACTTCTTTATACACACACATCTACACAAACACATGCGCGTGATTTTACTGATCAATGTCATTGAAAACCTTTATAAACACGTGTACTAAACCCATTTTATTCATAGCACATCACAGCAGGAGATTTGTGTGCATATAGCTCTGTAAACTGACAGCTATTATATATTTTTGGATTCATGAACGTAACATGCACAACGTATTCCTTAACATAAAGCACAATATACTTGCTATACAGAATGAACAATGCATACAACTGGAGATATTTATGTTCTATATATTTATAACAAGGAATCTACGCCGTTAAAGCACCCATGATTCTGTCAGAGATAGAGAAAATATGTCATCCTTTTGTTGGTATGACGACAACGGTTTGGTTAGAAGCGTAACTTTTATTTTATACAGAAAATTTCGTTATGTTTTATCATATTATGCTTCGTTCAAAATAAAAATTCCGAAGGAAAATGTTTCACAAATTAACATTATTTATGACAACACAGAACGAAAAAAAAAAGTTATTAAGATGGAAAAAGAAAAACGAATAACAAAAAAAAACAAAGCAAATTATTTATTATCTCTTAAACTAAACAATATTATAGAAAATTGCTCAATATATATGAAGAATTGATTATTTGTTTTCTAATTTCGATCTGAATTCCCTACCAGGGAAATTTTTGGTTCACATTTACAGTTATATTATGGCTGATAGCTTTATTGCAAAATTCCTTCCTACCTCATTCAAAAAAAAAAGAAGAAACCAAAAAACACAGGAATCAGAAAAATAAAAAAAGAAAGAATTCATCTGCAATGGATTTCACAAAATACTGAAACTATTTTAAATAAAATAAAAAGGAATATCAAAGCCTTAAAATTTGTTTCTCTTTCAGTATCCATTCAAATTTTATGTGATTTCCATTTTCATGAGTTTTGCAAATGATTTTTATACTTTTTCATTTGTCTATTAAAAGAAAGGTAAAATTATATTTTAGTATAAACTGTAAACAATTTGTCGGTTATTTTTTAGAAACGTCCTCATGTGTATATATATATATATATATCCATATATATGTATATATATATATACATATATATATATATATATATATATGTATGTATATTAATATATATATGCAAATATATTAATATATATGTTCATATATATATTAATGTATATATATATATATATATATGCACATATATGTATTAATGTATATATATATATATATATGTACACATATATATTAATGTATATCTATATATGTACATATATATATCAATGTATATCTATATATTTACATATATATATTAATGTATATATATATATATATAATGTATGCATATGTCTATAGATATAGATATATATGTGTGTGTGTGTGTGTGAATGTATTTCATTTTCAGCATCAAACATTATTATTATTATTATTATTATTATTATTATTATTATTATTATTATTATTATTATTATTATTATTATTATTATCATTATTATTATTTGAGTTCAAATTTGAAAGAGATATATTTATTGCGTGCAATATTGGTTTCTTTTACCTGAACATAAGGCATCGAATTTACATAGGAGAGCAATAAAATAGTGTAGCGTTTGTGTCATTCTTCCAGCAGCATAAACAAGTGAAAACAATTTCAATTGGAAATATAATCCGGCTATTTGTCGTCTGCGCTATTTCATTCACAACAAATTTCTATTTTGGTGAATAGCGGAGTGGTGTGGTGATCCGAATGTTTTTCTTTGCGTCCATTTCTGACGTAAATGAAATGAAATTTATTCAAACCTGTTACAAAACCGTCTCGCGGGTCCTTCACTGCATCTATGTTTTGTTTTTAATTATCACTATACTCACAATTTCAAACAACAAATATAAGTAAAAAAATAGTATGCTTACCTTACCGTACATGCAACCGTATGTGCAGACGTTTGTGTTTAGGTTCAAAGTATATTATATGTATTTTTTTTTGTATATTATATCTCTGAGTCTTTCTGAATTTCCAATATTTTTGTTTTGTCAATGGTAAAAAAATTCACTAAATATTAATAGCACTATGCGTTAGAGTGACCGACTGGATGAAAGATGCAAGCATTGTGCAGAAAAAAAAAACCTTCAGCGCTGACGTCAATAGTTAATAGTTAAAAATAATATTAATTCATTCAAAGATATTGCTCTGGTTTAGATTTTGTAGCGTTGCTTTGAACAGTTCAGTTGTATGTTATGGACAGCAGTCATGTATTACTTACAAATATATAATGTAATGGACTTATCGGATGATGTAGTATGGTTCAATGGTTAAGAAATTCGCATTGTCCTCAAAGGGTCCTAGTTTCGATTCAATTACATGGTATATTGGATGACGTTCTTTTTTATATTCAGGTCGCGCCAAACCATTGCGATTGAAATTGTGTAAACGGAAGCTGTATAAAAGCTCGTCAAGTGAACTCTTTTACATGCAATTTAAAAGTAATACCTTTTCACATACCAAAGGGTTATTTAACGATAGTAATATCTGCGGAATACTCAACCACTTATTCGTTGAATCACTTGATTATACAAGTGAATGCTCAACACTGAAATCAACAGATATTCATTTATAATAATCCCTCGACTATCGCAGGTGTTAGGTTCCAAAATACTCCGCGGTAGGTGAAAACAATGAAGTAGAAACAGTATGGTATTGTATATATTTTATTATAAATGCAGAAAACAACACCACAGAAGAATGGACGTAAGTTTAAATAGTAAAGGCGCGATAGGTGAACCGCTATATGGCGAGGGATTACTTTATACTATTTTGCGGATACACTGAACAGATTTTATCTTTCAACGTCATAAAAAAGAATTAGACGGCAATGTGACAGAATCGTTAGCACGCCAGGCGGAATAGGCATTTCACCCATCTTTACGATTTGAGTTCCAACCTGTTGCGGTCTCCCTTGGCCTTTTATCCGTTTAAGGCCAGTGAATCGAGTGTCAGTCAAGTACTGGACTGATGTATTCGGTTTACCTCTCCCGAAAATTTGATGGCCTAGAGCCAAAATTTGAAAGCAATATAATGAAAAGAATTGAAACACTGCGCGGTATTTAATCTAACGCTTTTCCATTTATGCAAACTGTTAACATTCTCTTTACAAAACCACAGAGAAAGAGAATAGGAAAAGGATAAGGAAAAAGACATTCATGTTAATTCATTCAGTATAAAACAGTTGGAAATCGCGAGAAAACGTAAAATTCCGCTTCTTATTCTGGAACATATTTTATGGAATAAAAACAGCCAATAAACACAACGAAGACACACTGTTGTAATATGTTTCACGATATTTTAATTCTATCAGACATAAGATTAAATCGATCACAAAAAACATCGATGATATAAAGTTAGGCCCAGATTAATATTTTCAGTTGACTTAACATTCAATACAATAACTAACAAAAACAAACAAAAAAAGACATACATTATATGGTCCAGTAATGAGGATGTGAGCTGGGAGAGCCATAAGCGCATTGGAGAAAATGCCTTGAGCATTTCTTCCAAGATTTTATAAGTTCAAATCTCGCTGAGGTCAAATTTGCTTTTTATCCCTCCCATATACTTAAAATTAAATGCCAGTCAGTTACTGCAGTCCATACTATGACTAATCTTGTTTGTTTCACATGTGTTGGCTTTGTTTCTGGATCAAAAGTATTTATCTTGACCAGATATATGTGAAAAGTCTACTTTACGTAACTCGTATCCGTATACTGCAGGGATTTATGGGAGCAAAATATTAATATTCCAAGAATTATTCAAAATATATTTTCCAAAATTCTAGCTGCGTTATACTTGCACTCGTCTCTGCTCGGATTGCCTTCAGGTTATGTAATTTTATGTATGTAAATATCATTTGACGGATATTTGTCCTTATCTTGTTTGTTGTTAACACAACGTTGAGACTGATACACTCTCCAGCCTTCATCACGGGTCTTGTGGAAATTTCGAACCTGGGTATTCATTCATAAGGTATTTTTCGATGTTATTATTACTATTCAGGAATCGAACACAGAATCTTGGGATTACTAGCCCGCGCTCTTTACCACTACGTCATATGCTCGTGAGCAATTAAAGAGTGAATTTTAGGGCTTATAAATCTAATATTTTCCTGTCCTTCCTTAATACCGGTTCCCAAATGTTACTCATATCGGCACTCGGTCTGCTTAGGAGGTTACTATGTGCTAGCATATGTGCTGTTTCTTTTCAACATTATTTACATTATTTACATTTGACGGATATTTGTCCTCATCTTGCTTGTTGCTAGCTAACGTTTCGGATGATATACACTCCAGCCTTCATCAAGTGTCTTGGGGGAATTCCGAACCTGGGTTCTCATTTCCAAAATATTTTTGGATGTTATTATTATTATTATTATTATTATTATCATTATTATTATTATTATTATTATTCAGGTCATTACCTGAAATCGAACTCGGAACCTTGGGGTTAGTAGCCCGTGCTCTTAACCACTACGCCATATGCCCATGGGAGTAGTGGTTAAGAGCGCGGCTATTAAACCGAAGATTCCGAGTCCGATTCCAGGCAGTGACGGAAGCTATGCCAACACTATGGAATAACAACAGAAAAAAGATGGTATAAACACACGCCAGAAAAGGTCACAGAAAACGAGAAAGCAACCATACTCTGGGATATGCCAATACACACAGATAGAGAAATTAAGGCAAATAGACCAGATATAGTTGTCAAAGATCATGAAGGAAAAAATGCTTTCTAATTGATGTATCAATACCAGCAGATGACAACGTTTCTCGAAAAGAAATGGAAAAACTTTCAAAATACAAAGACCTGGAAATAGAGATAACTCGAATGTGGAGTCTAAA
>NC_068992.1:18145190-18147417 GCF_001194135.2 Octopus bimaculoides
AGAAATACATAACAAAAATATCAGGACTTACAAATATATGTAACATACAGAAAATTGCACTACTGGGTACTGCACACATTCTACGCAAAACAATTTCAATACAGTAAACATAAAAGCACCACAGCAAACCACAGCACATACCCAAGGCGCACAGAGCTGCGCTCGGTAGTGAAGTGAAAGCACGTTATAAAAATAAAACTACTGAACAATAATAATAATAATAATAATAATAATAATAATAATAATAATAATAATAATAATAATAATAATAATAATGATAATAATAACATTGCAAAGTACCTTAGGAATGAGAACCAGATTGAATGATTTAGCATTAAAGCTTCTAATTTATGTGACTTAATTGTTCTACACTAGATAGTGAGTACAGACATTAAGTGTGATTTCAATCTCAGAGTATCTAAACTATAAATACTCTGGTTGAAGCAGAAAGAAGAAATGGCGTCGGTTGTAGGAGACTTGCTAATTGCAGACTACACTGCGACCTGTTGGGTTCAACAAAACGGAAAGGATCTACTCCAGTTCATTATATAAAGGGTTCAGCGGTAAATTGCAAGAATGTTACTGAAGTCAACAATCATTTGATGAGGTCAGGATGCAGCAACAGCCGAAAAGTGATAACTATAATAAAAACAAAGAAGAAAGGAAAATACTTAGATACGTGTCTGAATATATCTATATTCACTACAATGTTGATGAAGATAGCGATGACGATGATGATACCTAATATGTTATTGAAATAATTATTACTAACACGCATAGATAAAGGTTGTGTATAAAATATTTAGGAAAAATTGCCAAGCGATTTCGATTGTCTATTAGCATTGAGCAATTAGCATTTGGTGCATTTGCAAAATGTAATGTTGGTCGGTAATTAAATTTAACAAGTTTTGCATGTCTGACTTTTCCACTGTGTATTGAAGAGAATTAACCGTTAATAGCTTTCTAGGAATTTTACACTGCAGTATATAATAATGTCTTGTTATTGACAGTGTATATATTAAGCCAAATGGATTAAGCAGGAAATCATTATTCACGGTTATTGTGGAAGAGTTGTGTGTGACTGTTATGTATAACCACTTACACACTAGTGACATTTAATACGAACAGAGGTTAAAATAATGAATGACACTTATATTGTAAACATTCTGTCAACACTCTTGTCTTTCTATGGCTTTTGACAACCTCATTCAGCCTATTTTCAGCTAGGTTAATCTTAACTTGAGCAGAATTTGAGCTCATAACCAATGATTGATAATTCTTTTAGATATCAATGAAATGGTAGATATTACAGAATTGTTTGAATGGCGGACAACAGAATTGTCAGCATATAATTGCATCCATTCATGTTCTTAGATCAAATCCTGATACGTTACTTCGATCTTTGGTGCTTTTAAAACGACAAGGACTCGTGAACTTTTCGAGCAGTATACTCGTCTACACGAACCATATCTGACTCTCTAACAATCTATAGACATATATTTATGTATGGTATGTATGTATGCATGTATGTATTTGCATACGACTGTGTATGTGCGTGCGTGTGTGTGTACAGTTGAAGGTAGGCGGTACTTTCTCCTTAACCTTCTAGAATATTTCCACAGAAACGATTTCTTTATAGAACTGCTTATCATTTTCAACATACTTTACGTCTCAGAAATCAGCGTATCCACGGATTGATTAGTATTAAAATATTCAGATAATAACATATTGTTCGAATACAATATAGTTACCGTTTTACACTCCCAACAAATACCATTTGTGGATGTAGGCCACTTCTAGGTTGCTGAGCTGATTCTTCGCTAAACATTGTGATAAAGTAACAGATTTTCATCTGCGGTATTGATTATTCACGGAAAGGCATTTGTATCTCACGAGATCTCAATGACGCTCAGTAGCCAACTCCTGTAGGAAGATCACCCGGGGTCTATTGTCTAACCTTTGACACTCTTCCAAACCTTTTCAATTCACGATGAAGGGTGGTATGACTCATGTTGAAACCTGTACATAGTTTCCAAAATGTGACAGTCGGGTTTCTTCCAACGGTTCTACGATCATTCGCTGTAAACAATTTTGCCGCAAGAAAACTCGCAGTAGGAGACTTTGCCGTAAGATAATTTCGCGGTATTTATGATTTCGAAGATATGCCAGGTAACCCGATTTAGAGAAATTGCAGCTCTGAAACAAAATTGCGTTATATATATGTATA
>NC_068992.1:18147709-18150088 GCF_001194135.2 Octopus bimaculoides
TGTGTGTGTGTGTGTGTGTGTGTTGTGTGTGTGTATTTGTGTGTGTTTTATAATTCTGTTGTAGATTTAACTTTTTTGTTTTCTTTTTGTTCTTTGTAAATGTTTATATTGTATTACTTTTATCATAGCAGAATTCTTTTTCTCGAAAACCTTATCATCTTTTAGATTGCTTTATCCACCCCACGCGCCCTTGTAGCTTTGCCATAATGATAGGTTGGTTGAAACAATTATATATCAAGGGAGCAATTCATCTATTTCTTTTTCGGTGAAATTTTCTTGCGCCAAAATTTCCCATGCGCCGAATTTTCCTATTGTCCCAAATCCTGGGGCGAATATTCCTGCGGCAAAAATGTTTGCGGCAAACATTCCATATTCGCGTCTCAAGACTGACTTTCAATGCATTAAGATCCAACCCTCTTGCGCGGCCTACACTTGATTCATCCTCCAGGCTATAATTCCCATTTCTCAATCGTGAAAACTCTTCTGTATATTGATTCAGATACTACGTCATCATCACAAGTCTTTTTCAGGGGTTTTGCTGCTACACTAGCACTGTTCCCCTTTTTAAATTAATAAAGAATAACGTTAGGAACATGTTTTTTGTTTGGAGCGAACATGGAGCCAATACAATGACTTCAATTATGATAAAATCGAAATTTGAAAGAAAATGAAAGAAATATATTAATGATTTCGTCATATTTCAAATAGAATTGAATAGTTAAACACCTATATTTCACTACTATTGCCAAATGAAATACTTTCTCTCTACATTTTGATATAAGGTAAATTTGGATGCTGTCTGTAGCAGGATGCGTACCGGCACAGAAGACTTCGATCGTTAACTATTACGCAAAGCATCGTGTTTTTGTGAAGATTCAGAACAGACATAGTTTAGAAACTATCGTGAACGGCGTTTCATTCATAAAAATCCCGTTATTCAGAATGTATGAGGGAGAGTATTGCTCAGTATAACCGATATTTTATGGCTTATTTTCAGCAGGTTGATTGACCGCCGAATTATTTGTGTAGTTTGCCAATTCTGACGTGACAGCTCGTAAAACTGTTTGGTGTTATAATGAGTTTCTGCACAAAGAAACAATTACCTTCTTTTATTATATATGTAAATAAAGTAGATTTCAAAGAATTCTCAAGCGTATAGCAGAAATGTGTAACATCATATTAACAAACACTAGACGTTTTATTTTCAATTAATTTTTAATTTGAAGTGAATTTATTCGGATGAGTTATACAAATGAAGCCTATAAAATACACTCAACATTTGCTGTTCGTCTACGTTGTTTAATTCTCCCAAAACATTTTCTATTCCTGAAGGTATTTTTAACTACTGTGAATTATGGTTTTTTCAATTGGAACTAAAAAAAGATGGGTGAATGTAGCAAGAATGGCACGTGTGAATGACGGAGCCACCTTGAGCATAATCCTATGAACCAGAAAAAGAATGGAAAAAAGGTAGTCACTCAATGTAATGTGTTTTTTGCATGCCATTGTTGTCCGAGGTTACCGTGGTTTGTCTGCAGGCTTTTCTTTCCCCGCATAAACCTAATCTGTTAACCCTTTTATATTATGACATTCCTGTGATTCACGATCACTATTGATCAGCCTACCCCT
The DNA here is from genome assembly GCF_001194135.2 of Octopus bimaculoides. NCBI lineage: Eukaryota > Metazoa > Mollusca > Cephalopoda > Octopoda > Octopodidae > Octopus > Octopus bimaculoides. The sequence continues at coordinate 18,149,339 of NC_068992.1, forward strand.
TTTTTTTTTACTTTTCTTTCCTCAATCCCTTTTGATCGAAATTCTACCTCCTTTTTTTCTCTTTCCTTCCCAAAAAGCTCTACTTTGTATTTTGCCCCCCTGTGTTCAGCCCTGTGTGGCTAATAAAGAAACGTAATATAGGATAAAGTTCCTTATAAGATAGCGGTCATATACACTCATGGGGGTGATTTCTCGGTTTCTGCGGCGCACATACTATCCCCCACCCAGGATGACACAACGGTTCGTCGCAGGGTTACTCATTTTTGCCAGTTTAGGAGACTAGCAACGTGAAATGAAGTGTTTTCCTCAAGAACACAACGCGTCGCCCGGGTTAGGAATTGAAACCACAATCTTACAATCATGAGCCCAACACCCTAACCACGGAACCACACGCCTCCACTGAGTCTTTTCCAAAATATCCTTTCTAGAACACTTGAAATTTTGGGAGAGGGGGCTAGTTGATTATATCGACCCCAGTGTTTGACTGGTATTTTTTTATCGACCCGGAAACGACAACAGGCAAAGTCGACCGCGGTGGAATTTGAACTCAGAACGTAAAGACGGAGGAAATGCATCTAAGTATTTCACCCGACGTGCTAACGACTTCTCCAAGATATAAAACTATTTGTTATAATACAGAAAATTAAATCAAACTTCGGAGAAAACAAACTCAAAATCGAAATGTTTTCTCCTTTCAATACTCAACGCATTTTGTTTCTTACATGTTACTAAGATATTTTCACTTTAATT
>NC_068992.1:18150417-18155104 GCF_001194135.2 Octopus bimaculoides
ATTTTTAAGGCTTCGGTAGCATGAGAGTAAGATTGCATTATTTATATTACGAATCGCATCGTAGGGAATCGAAGTGGGAAAGTTGTGTGGGCGCCTGAAGGATGATCTGGTGAAGTGTCTTGGTTGAATACTGACTTCAGCATACTGATGTGTTTCATATTTTATATTTTGAAATTATTATAAATATAAATTTCTATAAACTATAAAATATATACTAACCATTCATAAACACAAAAAAACTGTTAATTTAACGTCATTAATTGTTTAGTGTTAAAATTCACGTCGCGCTATCTGTGACCTGGTCTCTTCCACAGATTCTTTGCAACTTAATTTCAACTAAGGGTCACATGTCTACTGAATTCTCAAATAAATACTGCACCAGTATTTCTATAGTTTAGCTTAGGTAGTTAGGGAGGCTTGTCGAGGGAGAGGATTCCAACAGATGCATAAATTCATAGTATGTAAAATTTATTATTATCATAAGCCATATCAGTAGTAAAGCGGCAGAATGGTTAGCAGGCCAGACAAAGTGCTTGGAAGCGTATTGTCAGTCTCTACGTTAAAAGATCAAATCCTGTTGTGTTCGACTATCCCTTTCACTTTTCCGAGTCAATTGAAGTAAATTAACAGGAGGTCTATCTAATCGACCTAACCCATTCCTGAAATTTTCAGACTTTGTACATATAGTATAAGGAATCATCGTTGGCGGTGGTTTTTAGGTTGATGATCAAATTCCCTGTAATATCTACATTCTGAGTTCAAAAGCATTTGCGATTAATGTCAACTTTCCTCCTTCCATGCGTCCATAAAATAGAACTCTACTCAAATATAATCGATAAACGAGCAGCTTTCCACTTATGAAAATGTATGGCCCCCGAGCTAATTTGAGAAATCAATACGATTATAATTATTTTCTGTTACTGTATATTTCTTATTGTTCTTCTTTTTGCTATATTTCCACTGAATACAGTTACTAAAATCTCATTAATAATCCTTAGTAATACGAAAGTAAAGCTCTTACACAAACGTAGTAATACCCATCAAAATAGCTTGATGGAAAAAGTAAATCTATTAGAAAATCACCATTATTCACACAAAGTACATATAAAAAAATGATATTGCTGAATCTAAATATACCTAGGTCCCTTTACCGGATTTAAGTAATTACATTTTAGACATTCTGTTCTGTAAGGATTTTTAGAAACATTGCAAGAAACCCATAAATTAATCTTCGTACGCACCTAAAGCGATTCTACTTGTCGATTGTGTATTTTCATCTGATTTGGCTCATTAACTGATTGTTTACGATTAAATACTTAGCTTCACAGATAACTAGGAGATTTTATCTAATATACGGAATTACCAAATAATGCCCCAGATCAGAGAACCTCTATTTCCGTCTAGAAAGCTAGCTACTATTTACAACATCTCTTAATGGATTCTGAAGCTCTAAAATTAGCACAGATACGAAACCATTCAATAGCAATGATAATCAATTTAATAATTTAACAATTGTATTACAGAGATTTCTGACCATACTATGAAAACCCGAGATTCTTATGTCTTATTCCTTTGATATAAGAACTACGTACATGCAGTTATTTAACGCTTTCTTTCTTTGTTCAACTATCGACCAAGATATCCCAGCTCAAATATTGTATTCAACAGTACTGCTCACAGTTCTGTGACTATGAATATTAATATGCATTTATACTAATCCAGGCACACACATACACCTATACAGTTTCACCACACGCACATATATAACCGGGATTTTATGTGCATATATATTTATATATATATATATATACATACACACAAGCCCACACATATATTATATTATATGTATATATAAATACACACACACATATTATGCGCAAAATGGCTGAAAGGTTGTGAAATTCGTTCACAACCACGAGGTTTGCACCCACACCATCCCATGTAAAAGATATAGTATTTTCTATACACTTGCTAACACATATTCTTTTCTCTTCTACTCTAGGCACAAGGCTTGGAATTTTGGAGGAGGAGGCTACTCAATTAGGTCAACCGCAGTACACAACTGGTACTTAATTTATTGACCCCCGAAATGATGAAAGGCAAAGTTGACTTCGGCGGAATTTCAACTCAGAACGTAAAGACAGACGAAATACCGCTAAGAATTTCGCCTGGCGTGCTAACGTTTCTTATTTCTTTATTGCCCATAAGGGATTAAACATAGAGGGGACAAACAAGGACAGGCAAAGGGATTCAGTCGATTACATCGACCCAGTGCGTAACTGGTACTTAATTTATATATCTCCGCTTTTAAAGAATAATATATTAAGAATAATATATTACTACGCTTCAGAACATGCGGAACTATTAGAAAACTAAACATTCTAGTTTCAAAGAAACAAATCAGTTGCATAAATACACTTATTTCTATAATGCAGACAGAACTTGAAGAAAGTGTACGTGTAAGCTAGCTATTTTTTTTACCGAAAAAGTTGCAAAACATTCAGAAAATGATGCCGATGGTGAATTTGTGAAAGAACGTCTCTTGGCAGTTGCTGAGCATTTATGCTCGGAAGAGTTAAAGATGATTGACAAGATTAGCTTATCTCGCAGGAAAATAACACGATGGATTGAGGTAACTGCAGCAGATATTGGAGTTCGCTGTCAGAAGGAATTTTTTTCTTTTTAACGAAAGCACAGATATCCTGAATTCCGTTCAGCTGGCAATTTTTATACGTGGTGTTCATATATGACATAATAACACTGAAGAATCTCTTTCGGTTAAGACAATGAAAGGTACCGTCACGGGATCTAACATTGATGAGGATCATGAAGTGAAAATTCCGACACCGTAGTTCAATCAGTAGTTTCAAAGTTTCATCCATGGTGCTGAAGCCGGGTACCCAGCAATGGTTGGACCTCGGGTAGTCTTTCCATCTAAATTAAAAGACAAAATTACTTCTTTGAATTTAAGAAAGAATGATTGTGCAAAAATGAATTGAAATGGTTTATGTTCTTGCTTCAACTATAAATTTTATAAAATCTGAGCACTTAACCACTACCGGCTTAAGGAGTGTTTCGAGAAACAGGAACCTGACTAGTCTGGTTTACTCCTTTGCAATTCCTTATCTGAGTTAAAGGAATATGCTTCAGTGGTTTTATAGGCTCATATCAAAAATATTCACCTGTTTAGGAATAAGTGATTAGTTTGTCCCAACCTGAAAAAGGAGACCTCGATTCGAGACGCCATTCTTTGATGTCATTTCAATGGGTCGAAACACAAACTGGAAACCAGGTTTTAGTATTTCATTGCTGGAGAAGATTTTGTTGTTAACCTAATGCCGATGTTAAAGAAATAACCCAGTCGGAACTGCAAATGGAGAAACTGAAGGACAGCTTCGGCGAAAATTTAAGGTCCTATGATTATTGCGGTTTTATAGAATTTTTGAAGAAAACTGCCTCAAATTAGGGAGCTTCGCTGAAAGATATTCCCACATGTTTGGAAGTACGTATAACTACCGACAATATTTTAATACAATAAAACTAGACGTAAAAGATTAACAAACATCGATCTTGAAGACAATTGTAAATAAACTTGTAAATATTGGAAAACTTGCCAAAAAAGTACAAAAACGCCAAGTTAGTCACTAAAATTTGTGAATAAATTATTTCTCTTTACGTCAATAATGAATGAATAATAAATACAGTGTTTCTTGTCTGTATTAGGTAATATTTTAATCATTGTATGTGGTTTAGCCGAACTACTTTCCTCATCAATGTTGCTAATGTTTTTTTCGTTTCAAAGCATTTGAGTCGACATGCTCCATCCAGCTTGTCATGTCATTTTAATTTGCTGTATTTCATATTTTCGAGTTGCTTCACTTCAGTCGAGATTACTATTTTTCCAAATACAGTAGCTTAATAGAGTTCGACTAAACCTCATATTTAACAATGAGAAAGTATGATGTTTCTTGAATTTTTTAAGCTCTTGTTGAATGTAATGTTTTCGGAATTTGAAAAAATTGGGGATTTTAAGTAAGGAAGATCATACGTGTAAACATCTTTCGCTTTAAAAACTGGAAACATTCAAAATGGTATTGCTACCTTTGTACTTGAAATATAACTTTTACAGCAATATTATAATTTATTAAAATATAAACACACCTTACTGGTTTTAAATACATTTTTATATTAATGTTATCTTTCAATTTATAAGATACCAAAGAAATTGTTTAATGATTATATTGTGAAATGTACACACATGGTTAGAAAGTACGTTTTGTTCACACACATACACGCATACATACGCATACACATACATACGTATATATTGTATAAAGGATTGTGATTAAAGCCAGAACTATGCGAAGTAAAAGCAACGAAAATCACAAGAAAACAATTACATGAATTGATGTGTTGATGTAGACTTACCTTGCATTCAATATTTCGAACTGATGACCCCATCCTCAACAAATTAACGATTGAGGATGGGACCATAACCTCAAAGTACTGAATGCATGGTAAGTCTATATTAATTCATATATTTGTTTTCTTGTGACTTACCTCGCTTTTATTTCGCATTGTCTGGCCTTAGCCACAATCCTTTATACAATGTATTCTACACAATTCTTCATAGTAACTATTCCATTATAATATGTATGTATGTATATATATATATATATATATATAT
>NC_068992.1:18155994-18156706 GCF_001194135.2 Octopus bimaculoides
ATATATATATATATATATATATATACATACATATAGACATAGGCGTGTGTGTAGACACACATATACTCACCGGATTTAGTAGCTGTCTCACAAATTTGACCCCGCCTCCGTTACATTATTCTACATCAGCAAGGTTACTTATAATATCTACAGACAGAGGGGACCAATATCCTGCTTTACCATTCAATACACTAAGAATATCTACATTTTTACAGTAGTGGAGAGTTTTCTAACGTGATATATGACATACATATATCTTGGTGATACGACTTGTTTGAAAAAGGTTTTATTTCGTTTATGAAAGCAGCGTAACTGACACCGGTTTTAGGTTATGTCAGGTGAAGAGGAAACTTGATAGTGTGACAAACTGTTGACTCCATTGACACGACTCTATACAATTGTTATCATGGAGCACTTCCATTGTCTGATACACCATATTCAATAAACACTACCGCGTAAACTCGACGACGACTACGGCGACGACGACGGCAAGCACAACCGCCATCACCATCATCGTTCCACCGTAGCCACGACCGCTATTACCGTCATCATCATCATCATCATCAACATCATCATCACCATCACCATCATCATCATCATCATCATCATCATCATCATCACCATCATCATCATCATCATCATCATCATCATCACCATCATCATCATCATCATCATCATCATCACCATCATCATCATCATCATCATCATCATC
>NC_068992.1:18157199-18158126 GCF_001194135.2 Octopus bimaculoides
CCTCCTCATCACCATCATCATTATCGTCATGATCGTCATCAAGTTCACCATCCTCATCGTTATCGTCATCATTTTCTCCTCCTACCTTGCCTCCTCCTCCTCCTCCACCTTCTCCTCCTCCTCCTCCTCCTCCTCCTCCTTCTCCCCCTCCTCCGCCTTCTCATTCTCCTTCTCCTCCTCCTCCTTCTCCTCCTCCTCACCGTCTTCATCATAGTCAACATCACCACCATCACCATTGACTCCACCACCACCACCACCACCACCATCATCATTATCATCCTCATCGTTATCATCATCACAATCTGCATGAACATCGCCACACTCTTTCTCTCCCCCTTTCGTGAGTCATCGACGGTGTCAATGAATCCCGGGTGAGGCCATCCATTCTGCGGAAAACCTGTGCGTGACTGTCTTTGCGTATGACGGATGATTTACTGGCAACAAACAGCACGATTCTCGATATACAGAGATGGCTTAGGCATTAATAATAGTAAATTAGAGAACAAACACAACGATACATTCGCCATTTTGTGCAGGGAACGTACGCAGAGCCTACAACCATAAAAGTACACGTATTGTCTGCAAAACGAGTCAGGAAGAAAAGCGAAATAACTTTCGAATATACACAGAGATAACGATCATGATATTGATGATGATGATGATGATGATGATGATGATGATGATGATGATGATGATGATGATGATGACAACGATGCTGCTGCTGTTCATAAGGGTTGTGCCTTTGGTGTGTGAGTGTCCATAATAAATGTATACATACACATATGCCTAAACACGCACACATACACACAGGCATATACACATATGCAGAAAGGCACACACACACACACACGTATGTATATATATATATATATATATATATATATATATATACATAAATATATCTCTCTCCGTGTGTGTGTGTATATA
>NC_068992.1:18158879-18160721 GCF_001194135.2 Octopus bimaculoides
TATATATATATATATATATATATGTATGTATGTATACACGCATATATGTACAAACCTATATGTTAATATTATATATATATATGAAAATAAATACATGCACACATACATACATACATTCACAGATATGTCTTATGCATCAGATTATCTCCACTGTAATCAGTATATTGATGTGTTAGTAACATGTAACATTGTAGCATCCAACAAAGTTTTAATACGTTATGTAAGCAACACAGGATTACATATTCGTATAAATGTTTTTCCTTCGGCTTTTTGATCGATTGTACACAACAACAGACTAAGAAAATGTTACACAGAAGCAATTAATTTTAATGTAATTTCATGTTGAGTTGGAAACAGTGAGTGCATTCTAAAATAAATAGAAATGCCCTAATATATATATATATAACACTAAATGTGAGAAAAGAAAATAATATTATTATAACTCATATGCCTTAAAACTAGATATATATTTTGATGACGTGATGCAACGATTGCTATATTTAGTGCGTTGCATTGCCTCTATATGAAATAGAGGTGTTCTCAACCATCTTTTGCATATTACCCCCTTTTATTACTATTTTATTCTGGTGGACCCCCATTGCCATTCGATGTTTAAAAACTAGTTTTATAGAATCTTCTTTCAAAATTCCTATTTTGGTTTTTATACATTAACTTGTGTAGTTTGAACTTTGTAGAATGTTAGAGAAAAACACCTCGATGTTTCCTTAGTGAATAATAATGTGATTTAAACTATTCACCTAGTTTACTCAGAAGATCTTAAATGTGTACGTCCGTTCGTGTACTGAAGGGACTTTGATATTTTTACCTCGACGATTGAATTTAATTAAAGCTTGGGTAACCTATTAACCTATAGTTTAACCGGCCACGTTATGTTTCTATTGGCAATCATTTTTTTTTTTTTTTAAACAAAAAGACCCAGAAACATCAGGAGCAAGTGTGATGTTTGTGGTGACTTGGGAAGCATGAAAGATACCGTCTGAAAATTGTTCTTGGTGAATCTGTAGATAAGAACAGATGTAGAAAATCTTCTCCTGTGAAATCTGTAGAGAAAACCGATTCCTTAGCACTAGGTATGTAATTATTTTCAGTTGGGGACACTCAAGCAATTAAAAATATAACGTCATCACAAAGGCTACGACGCACCACAATGTCTAGGAATCGAATCCATGGCCGTATGATCATATTCCTCCCATCCAAGCCATAAAGCACATATTCTATGACTTCAAAATTCAAATAGGCACAAAAGGCAGACGTGGTTGTGTAATAAGAAGCTTGGTTCCGATCAACATAGTTCCGGGTTCAGTATCACTGCATGGCACCTTAAGCAAGTGTCTTTTATTATAGCTGTCAGGACCGACCAAAAACTTGTCAGTGAATTCGGTAGACAAAAACTGAAAGAAGCCCGTCGTATACCTATGTTTGTGTGTCTTTGTGTCTGAGTTTGACCTCCACACTGATTGACAACAAGTGTTGTTGGGTTTATGTTTCCGTAACTTAGCGGTTCGGCAAAACACCCTAACACAGTAAATACCAGGCTTAAACAAAAGAATTACTGAACTAAGAATTCTTAAAGGTAGTGTCCCAGTATGGTCGCAGAATAATATAAGTAGCAAATAAAATATACACACACATATGTTCAAATGCCTGTCTGATTATCTATCTATCTATCTATCTATCTATCTATCTATCTATCTATCTATCCATCTAATCATCTATCTATCTATCTATCTATCTATCTATCTATCTATCTATCTATCTATCTATCTATCTATCCATCCATCTATCTATCTATCTATCTATCTATCTATCTATCTATCTACC
>NC_068992.1:18161489-18168757 GCF_001194135.2 Octopus bimaculoides
TCTTCCCGCGATCCCTTTTGATCCAAATTATCCCCCCCCCCAAAGCTCTACTTTGTAATTTGTCCATTTTCTGTATTTAGCCCTGTGTGGCTATAATAAAAAGATATCTATCTATCTATCCATCTATCTATCTATCCATCTATCTATCTATCTATCTATCTATCTATCCAGCTAGGTAGCTATCCGTCCACGCATGTATGTATGTATTTATGATTATATCTATCTATCTATGTTTCGATTTGCATTTATGCATCTACATATATGCATGTCTGCCGTGTGTATGATATGGGTTTGCATATGCTTATGAAAGTATATTTTCCATGTACATACATACGTACATACATACACAGATACATACATAGATACACACACACATATATGTAGGAATATATATGTATACGCACACACATGTATAGTGTATATTTAAGTGCATGATGCAGAGTTTTTGATGTTATAAATAATCTCCCAACCCCCAACTCTCTTCATAAGTCTAGAGACAACGGCGGGCGTCAATGATATGTAAATGCTCGCGAGAATACATAAATAAGTTGAATAATTTGTCATTAATCTGATAATAAATATTATGATATTTTAGAATATTGGTCTTTGAAAAACTATTCATATAGATTTATGATTTTTTTGAAAGATAAATAAAATCATGGAAATGTATTTCAATGCATAGATGTCTATGCAAATAAATATGTTATACGCATAGTTATACGCAGACAAAATAAAACAGAGAAAGCGAGAAACACAGCCAATACATACATGTGTAAGCAATATTTATGCCGTTTTTTCCATGTTTTGATGTAAACAAATATGTTACATTTGGATGTGCTCAGCCTTATTGAAACCCCTGCTGCTTAGTAGTGTGGTTTCAATTAATTATTGACATTTCCAGCGTGACAAACTTCAGCTTACGCCAGTATGTGTGTCTTTAGTTATTTACATACAACGATGGCAGTTCTAAGTGGATTTCGAACTACTATTTCGATATCTGTAACTGATGAAACGTAACTTCACATAAACATGTCTTACATTCCATTCCAAAGACGTCCTCCATAGACGTCCTCCATAGACGTCCTCCAAAGACGTCCTGCAAAGAAAGACGTCCCCCACTTCCGTGTGTTTTCATATACACTGTTAATAAGAAGGTTTTTCATATTTGATGGCACACGAACGTGTTGCATATAAATCTACACAGCCTTATTTTAAATAGCGCTGCTGAATTTGGCTTTAATTATCAATTCTGTCTCGACATGGCACAGCAGGCTGTGAATAAGTGATTCGGTGTATGTAATTGATGCATCATAATCTCACAGAAACACGTGCCTTCTGGTATTAATAAACCAACTGAGGACATTCTCTCACAGTCTAAAAGAGGAACTTTCTCCTCCAACTTAGTTATTGCAGCGAAAATCGAACAACGATTCGTTCCATCATAATGTGTTAAATATAAATGTAGCCATCCTTATATACATACACACTCACACACATTTGTATGTGCGCGCGCGCGCGTATATATATATATATATATATATATATATATATATATGAGTTTGTGTGTACATTATTCTCTTGTTCCTCCGTTTTTCGTATGTATTTGTCTCTCATTTCTGCTCATCACTGAACGCTTTGCGATTGTGATACATATATCTTTCCCTTCTGTCTGTCTCTCCCCCTCTAACTAAATATGTGTTTTTGTTTTAGAGAAAACCCCATCATTATAAATGCAGCTGTTTACGTTTGTTAGTTTGGAATTGAAATGTCTACTTTATTTAAATTATGCAGAAGTCACAGTTTGCAGTTGCGAGTTCTGCTTACAGGTATGACGATGTAGTTTATGCTACAATTGCAATAAATGGTGTTTCCATCGCTTAAAAACTTTTAAAAAAAGATTTTACCCCATGCACATGATTTAACCGCTCAACGAGAATAATTGACCGGAGTATGATTGATTCCACTATACCTGTAGAGATTCTGACACCTGTAAGAAAGAAAAAAAGTATCTAGAGTATTGTGAATGTCAAGATAGTTTTAACAATACGTTGAATGTACTTTCTATGTAAAATCAACTAATGTTCTAAGCGGTTTCCAGCGCCATTTTTTAAGGATGAACTAATCGTTGAAGGTGGCTTGACCTTTAGCATAAGGACATCAGAAGACGAAACCTTTTGATTCTTGGCCGGACAGTATAAAGTCGACAACAAATGTCAGGTTCCCTACTATCTACTTCCGACCAAGACATTTAATTCATAGATCAATCTCAAACTAAAAGATAATGAATTATCTTGTATAATAGTTTGAAATTCACATTTACGTAATCATGTGATCATATCTAGTTTGCTTAAATTACATATATGTCATTTATACATGCCACAACGTGTTAGCGATACAAATGAGCTGTCAGAAATATCGTTATTTATATGATTCCTGAAGAAATGAAGCAAATCCAGATAGCAGATTCTCCGCTTGACTTGGTTTCTTGTAACAGGTAGGCCGCTTTACCTTGTTAACAGATCTTGATATGTCAGTGAAGCGTCACAAGTCCCTGGAGTGAAAAAATATTGATGATAGTCTACTAGTATCAGAACTGTGGTTTTGTGGAATCGATACATAAGTAAGTACAACTGCCTTACCAGAAGTAGAAACTAATCTAGGTGATATGTCTGCAAGATCAGAACTGGCCTGGCTGTGCCAAATATTAACAAAGTTACTGAAGCTTGGTAGAAAAATGTTCTAGCTGTAATAGACAAAATGAAGTTTCTTCAATTGGATACGATCACGAGATCCGCAGTTTGGTTGTCCTTTGTGTTATTTACTTGGTCTATTTGCATTAAAAACGTTTGAAGCAACCTGAAAGCATTCTAACGTGATAACTTTAATTCATTTATTATGTTTCTTAGGTACTTAAATTCAGAAGGAAATTGATTTGAAAAGCACAATTGTACAGTGTAATGTGATTTTCTACTTATTCTAAAGGTTATCAGACATATAATTTATTCACAATTACTTCAGACGGAAATATTCGAAAATACATCGAAAACATCTTGCTTCCAATTTATTCTGGAAACATTTAAACTCGAATAATTCAAAGGAGGCTAGGAAAGACTTTATTATAATTCCCAAGTTGTCAGACAAACTTTGTATATTTTTTTAGCTATTTAAATAATAAAACTAATGCAAGAAAACTTGAGCCAGGCAGTTATGGAAGCAACTTTAGTCAAAGCAAAATGACTAAGCTCGCGGTCAGTGGTATAGCCTTTGCCGTTAGTTTTGTATTTTGGAGAATCCAACAAATTAAATATGAAAATTATTTCAGCTGCAGACTTACGTTGTTTTAGCAACAGTGTCTACGGAATATTTTACCTACAAGTGTCGTCTTACAGCAGTTAAAACGTAATGTTAATAACATCAAATTATCCAATGCATCCTTAGTTAAGATAGAAAGGTGATATTAGAGAGGGATTTGGTTGTTAAATACTATGAGTGGGGAGAAGTATTATCGTTGGATTAAGCGTAATTCTTCACTATTACACAGTTAAGGAATTTAGTTACCATTGTGGACCTTGTAAGTGTAAACGAGGAAACAGTGCTCTTCTCGCTTAACAGTAATATACTCTTTAACGATGGTTGCAAAAGTGTGCAAAAAATATTTTAGAAAACAACTGCTATTAAACGGGAAGTGTAATATAATTTAGCAAATAATATGAATAATATGTGTAATCAATAACAATTGAAAGTAGTAAATGCTTGAATGGGCAATGATAGCAAGAAAATTGAAACAAAAGCACATAGAAAGATGAGAGGAAAATATCTAGATGTGAAAATCCAGCTATTCTTTCGTAAAATAAAGAAATATTAGAATCCAAAGGATGAGTGAAGAATTAGAAGATGTGATAAAATAATATAATAGTCTGACTGCTAGAGATAATGATTGTTAAACAGGACGCACTTTGCATTCAGAACTTTTAACGAAGCAGGTTTAGTACGATAAGTGCCAAAGCAAATGCCTGTTATATCATCCATTGTGACAACAGCACGGAAATCAGCTTGTTAGACCGAAAGGATGAGGGAGAGAGAGAGAGAGCGAGAGAGTGAGAGAGAGAGATGGAGAGAAAAAGAGAAAGAGAGATAGAGACTGATGTAAATGTACACTCGACTGAATGGATCCGGCTTAAAATAGGAAATAAAAATAAGAAATCAGACTGTCAGTAGATGATGAGGAACTATCGAGGGTTTTTATTGCAGAAATAATTTATACATATCTTGAGGTAAATAGGTTGTGTTATACGCTACAGAAGTATTACATCAGAAAAGATTCAGTGGGTGGAAATATCAAGGGGTTATTGACAACATGAAATATCTGGACTGAACGAGTCGGTACAAAAACATTAGAATGGCATGAACGATTTAAAAATAAAGAAGAAAAGGACATAAAATAAAACGATGAGAAACTTCCGTTTTTGTGGATTATTAAGTGCCAGATTCTGCTGAAGCTGAATGTTAATATGAAAAAGTGCCATTGATAAAGCATGCTTTCTCCTTCAACATGGGCTTACATAAGCTGAACAGAGAGAAATGAAAATGTGAGTGCTAGAAGAATTTAGAATTGTGTGTCAGAACATCTCACATTTATTCTCCATGTTATGTTTATTGACATTGAACATCTTTCTCGGATACCAGCTAAAGATCACAACGATGGCTGCAAATCATATTTTTTTATTGATGATTTTGAGAATGTTAAACACGGTGAGATAAAATACAAAAGCAATGCAAATAAAAACTTTTGTTGAGAATAGGTTTAGGCATTTACAATTTCGGACAAAAAGAATTGGTAATAAAATGACTCTAAGGAACTGAGATTAAAATATTAAATTCTTTTAAAGAAATTTGGTTGAATCTAATTTCCAGATTCGTTACAAATATAGTTGCACTGAGGTTATGGTTAAACTTTCCGTAGTCTTTGGTTTATACATTTTCCTTTTGGACCATCGAAAATGTTAACAGTGTGCCTAAATAGTCTAGACTTCTGAGGTGAAAGTATTTGAAGAACAAGGTCATTCCACATCAAATCAAGGAATTTCATAAACCTTCAAAAGCTATTAAATCTCTACCAGACAAAAGTAAAACTCGCCTTGCATTGTTCCCACCTGTGCAGCAGTACTCCTGATACATGCACAAACTACTCAGAGCGCTTCGCAAAGAAGGCCATTCGAAGGATTAGCCTCATTCAATATTCAAACTTCCTCAAAAAGCTTTTCCAATTACATGTTTCCTTTCCCTACATTTTTTTGTCGTATAACTATTTTGGCTTCATTCTTGCCAGTCCCTACCACATACACAGCTCTCCTCTTTGAAACTTCCTAGTGTCTCTACTTCAGGTTAAGCATTAACCGTTACACTCAACTCCAGGCAAACCGTTAGTTCCTATGTCTTGCAGCAGTTAAAACGTAACGTTAATAACATCAAATTCTGTTGTCCGGAAAGACCTCCGAATGCCATAAATACAGTTTCTCTCCCTAAATCATAATGTAAAAGAGCAGTTTGATGTCTTGTTGTGTCAATGTCTGTGTTGTAAACGTAGGTAGCACCGCGTAAACTAGAGTTATTCTATGATTTGTTTTGCCAGCTAGAAAAAATAGCAACTTATCCTGTGACTCAAACATTCGTGACTTAAAAAACGAAGGATAAATAACACAATACTAGGGATGCTGAAAGTTCCTTGCTTTAAGGGTATCGCCAAAGGCTTAGTTGAAAGCCCAGACTTCCGAGTTCTTTTACTGGGCTTAGAAGATCTGAAGGACCGCTGCAATAAGTGTGTGAATCTGAGAGGGAAATATGTTCACTACAATCACAATTAACTGGCCCTCCCGTATTTTCTTATACCTGAAGCCATGATCTTTTCAACATCTCCTCGTACTGTGCTAGTTACAGTATCTTTCCAAACAGATGGATTGCTCAGATCTGGAAAATCTTTGCTATTATCGCGTCGATTCTGCTTGATGATGGCTGGTCTCCCTTTAAGCAGCATCTACAAAATTTCACTTACACGCGTAGCTGGATGATTAAAAGGATTAGATTGTTGAACGTCTTTAAAAGGTGTTATTGACGATGTGATACAACAGGAAATATGAGGCACAGAGAATGAAAATGAAGAGAAAAAGCGATCAGTTTAAGAAAATGAATCCCAAGTAAAGCGAACAATAAAAAATGACAATCCCATGTGCCAATGCATGTATGTAACTGAACTCGGCTGTATGTGAATCTATACTTCGAATATCTTAAGTGAGGTTTCTTCTGAGTGACTTTGAGAAATTTTGATAGTATTATTATCATATATTCAGGAAAATTAATAATGCGAATTGGTTATAATCTTTTAGTTGAATGTTGTTGTTTTGATGCCTAGAACTACTGTTTGACCTGATAAAAGCAATGGTCAAAATCGTTCCCTCTAGGACCATCAGCTTTAGGGTCACCTGGGATTACAACTATCCAATGTCTCCTATCATTCCCAAGAGGGATAATTGACTGCTATTTATTACATTTCAAGCGGAGTCATAGAGGCTCCTTCGTCAGATCGGAAGCTTTAAAATGTAGGAATTTGGTATGAAGACCTCTTTTAGAGTATTAACTAGAAGAGAAAAACTGTTTTGCCTCGAAGGATTTTAATATCGAATCCAACAGAAAGCATGCTAACATTCCCAGATGAAAGGGAAAACAGAAGTTAGAGAGATAACGAAGCAAAGATATAAAGTGAAATACAAATATGAAAATTGTATTAAAATAAACACTATATAATGACAAGTGAAAAAAAATATTGATCATTAAAATAGTCCAAACCATTCCAGTGATAATTGGGAAAATAGGAGTGGTTATCAAAATTTGCAAATAATTTTGAAACATAGCTTGAAATGGAAGTGAATTTGGAACAACTCCAAAACATTCCTTCCATTAAGAAATAACTAAAATACTGAAGAGGAATACTCGAATGTTCCTCTTTAACATTAGTAATAGCAACTACAACGGAAATGAACAGAGATATCACACGAAAAAGGTATAAAAAAACAACAACACCTAAAGAATTTGCAATAACAACAATACGACGTTTTAAAAATAAGACGCACACACGTACACACATATAGACACATCAAAGATACGTCAAATATATATATGTATATGTATATACATATACATATATATATATATATATAATATATATACACACACATACACACACACACACACACACACACACACACATATAT
>NC_068992.1:18168788-18174479 GCF_001194135.2 Octopus bimaculoides
TATACATAATGTATATATATATATGTATATATATGTATATATGTATATATATATATACATAGGTAGACAGATTCATGTACGTTGTGTGTGCGTTTGTCTTTGTGTGTGTGTGTGTATGTGTGTGTGTATGTGTGCGTGTGTCTGTGTGTCCGTGTGTGTAATATCTGGATGAGGAAACACATACGATAGAGAATCGGTTTTATTAAAAACTATCTGCGCTTAATGCAATCTAATACATTGAAATGTATTTTTCTAATTTTCAAGACAACATTTCTAAAAAGAAATACGAAATCTTCAAAAACAAAAACAAAATGTAGCTAAAAAGGCAATTGAAAAAAAAAATGATTATGATTCTCATGATATTTCATGCCTATCTAAAAGGATTTACGGCTGAAGACACAAATCCATAACATTCATATCTCACCGGAATTTTAGATTGTATCGATTTGAAGTTGATCTCAGGGTAATCCAAATTGTTACATGGCCGCTCACAAAAGCACGGGAAGAAATTATAATAAACAATGGTGAAAACAAAAAGCGAAAAGCATACTTGTAAAATGAATTATAGCAAAATTCGCTGAACATGATTCCCAACCTCCTCTCTGACTGGTTTATATTTGTTCCCATCAATACGAATTTCCTTCATTCCTTCATTCGTTCGCCTATTCTTTCGTTCATTAATTCCTCCTCCATTGTATTCGTTTATACAAATGAAAAAAAATTATTATTTACCTTCTACTTTTATTACCTTTCTTTTCTCTGATGCAGAAGGGGACAAGAAAAAGATAAGATTTTTTTTCTTTCTGATAGATTGCATCTAGCAATTATTTTCCAAATTTAATTTCAGAAATTTCTTCAAATGAAAAGAAGTATGGTAAATTCATATCGTTTTAATTTCGTCTAACTCGTTTTGTTTACTGAAAAGCGCAGCTGTAAACCGAGTTAATAGAGCGCGTTTGGTTATTCGTTGGTGGATAAACGGCATCCACCTAAACATTTCCACTGCATTGAGTCACAAATGGCCACTCTCTTAACCACAAATATACCATATATTTTGTGCAATAACAATATATATTACTCTAAATGATGGAACTACTCACATATTAATTTCTTTTTGTTTCTCTGATAAAAACTTTTAAAAAATATTCCTAGTTTCTTTCTTTGAAAGATTGCATCGAGCAACTATACTCCTGCTGTAATTTCAAGGAATTAAAAATGGTTATCAGATCACGTGCAGCATTTCTTCAAACGTTAATGTGAAATTAAAATATTATTATATCTGTTTTATGGATAGAGCAAAATCTTGTTACATAATAAGAGATTAACACTACGTCTTCAGCTTCAGAAGATAATATCACGCCTGTCTTAGACCAGTCTGATTTCTATATTTCCGTTTCTGACTATTAGCAATTATATTACATCATATTTTTATACGACCACAGTAATGTAGAACAGCAGGCCGTCACATTTATAGAAGTATGTGAAGAAAAGATCTCTTAACATCTGATAAAATTTCATTCTATTTAATCTTGATTATAATTTAGCAATCATATTATATCATATCTCTATGCAGCTGCAACGATCTGGAGCAAGCTGTCACATTTATAGATGTATGTGCAGAAAAGATCTCTTATATCTGATAATATTTCACTCTACTTAATCTTGATTATATTCTGAAATCATAACAAGTGGTTAGGTTTGATATCTGATTACTAACAGGCAACAGAAAATTTGCTTTCTGATGAATAGCGAAAATCTGAGTGCAAAACTAAAATGAAGTCATATTTACATATATTATTATGTCACACCTACAGACATACACATACCCACACGCTCAGGCAAACACGCACATATGCACATATATTTCATCATGAATTATAGCTAAAACGTCACAAGTGATGTCTCTGAGATTCACGTTTTGAAGATTTCCAAGTGATAAGAAAAATTGACGAACCGATGATACAGTTATATGAGAAATAACTGCCATTGAATAGGAAATATTCATTAATAATAGAAAAAAAAAAGCCCGTTTGATTTGATTGGAACACGTCACTGTATTATTTACGGATAACGATTTCGTTAGTTAGCTGCGAGAGAGAGTGAAGGCGTATGCTTAATGGTGAGGGGGTTACACTCATGATCGCCAGATCACGGTTCCAATTCCCTGATCAAGAGGTGCGCTCTATTTTTGGGCAATTTATTTCAGGTTCCTGTGATCCACTCGAATGTAAATGAGTAAATTTGAAACGGGCTGGCTTCTCATTCAGCATGAATGTTGAAATCTTAGTCACTTAAATGCCATGGTACACTGGTAACCGACCCTATGAGGATTCAGGCTCGAGCCAGTAATGACCTGTGGTAGATGAGGTTGACAGTGACACTAGAGAAAGTACCATACTAAAACTGATCTCAATGCATCGATGTTGAGCTGCGTGGTGGAAATGAAAAGCGTTGTTTGACATGCGTCAAGGAAGTCGATAAGGATCTCTGAGATTGTACGGCACTGGATGGTATATATATATATATATGCGTGTGTGTGTATGATATGCGAGTGTGCGTTGGTAAATAAATTTATGGATAGATAGATAGATAGATAGATAGATAAATTAGTCTCAGTGGCTCCGTTTCTAATGTAACATTGGGTGATGTGAGACCGCGACCTAAAAATGTTTCAAACCTTGTTGATAGACTGCTCCAAGGCGAAACCCATGTCTCTCTGCCAGATCCACTTTAGAGAGCGCTCTTCTTATTCCTTCAATTAAGCACCATTCCATTTAACGAAAAAAAAAAAAAAAGGAAAGAAAAAGAAAAAGAGAAGGAGAAGGGTAGAAAGGGTAAAAAGGATAGATTAATTAACAGGAAAAATGAAAAGCACTTCATAAGGAAACAGAAACAGAAAAGCGGTCTCCCCTCGTCAATCATTGACCAAATATAACCACAATTTGAAAACGTTCACAGCAATGTTTAATTTCTTCACAAAAAGCTGTCAGTGTATAGTCAAGAGGGAGACGAAAATGTAGGAAATTAGAGAAAAATTTTAACATTCTCAGTAATGGAAAAAATATGTAGTCTTTTGACCGGAAAATTTAGGCTAGCTGTGGGGGAAAACGGGGTAAAATACAAAAGGAAATGAGGGTATATACCAATACATATAACACTTTTCAGGACAAGATTAAGAATAGTTGTGCGAAGTAATAATACTCTGAAAGGAAAGTGTTGTATGCCTTTCGGCATTTGGGAAAGAAAATGAATAAATGAAAGACACTAAGAATTGAAGAGAAAAAAAAAAAATTAGAATGGCCAATTTATTGGTCACTTTCAGAAAGGATTTTAAGCAGGAAATGGGAAGAGGAAGGGCTGTAGTGTCTTGTGGGCGGGAGAGAAGGAAAGCCTAAGAGGTCGGAAACCAGAGAGAAAGGACTGTTGCGAAGAGAGCCAAAAAAGAGAGTAAGACAGAGAAGGAGAGTGGGAAAATAAAGGGAGGCATAGATGGACAGATACAGGGATAGGAAGAGGTATAAATGGACAGATAGAATCGACGATAAAAAGGTTGATTATAGACGCAACAATTGGAAACTAGATGGATTTACATCTATCTATCTATCTATCTATCTATCTATCTATCTATCTATCTGAGTGCCTGCCTGTCTATCTGTCTATATCTCTTCCTCCATCTCTCTGTATCTATCTATTATGGGGCTAAAGGCAGAAAGGTTCATATATATATATATATGTACAAATTATATTTGTGTTCTGATATCCAAACTAAATAAAATGTACTCAATAATGTAATCTTGGCTCCATTGCTACACTCTGTTTCCTGTCTGTTGCACGCTTTGCAAGACTTCTTGAACAACATGCACGAAACGGAAAACTATTAATGGCAACTGAGTCACAAATTCCAGAGAATGGATGCCGACATAAATATACAAAGAGAACAGCAATTATAATCCTATCTATCTATCTATCTATCTATCTATCTATCTATCTATCTATCTATCTATCTATCTATCTATCTATCTATGTGACTATGTATGTATGTATCTGTCTGACTGTCTTTCTGTCTGTCTGTCTGTCTGTCTGTCTGTCCGTCTGTCTATCTATTTTTCTATCTATGTTTATCTATCTATCTATCTATCTATCTATCTATGTATCTATCTATCTATCTACCTTTCCTTCTTTCTTGTCAATAACTCACCATATCTCTATATACACACATATGCATTCACGCACTGATATATACACGCAAACCATATAAGTTTAATGCAATGCTAAGCAAAACAATATACTGTGCTCATATATAGACTACTATATATTAATTATCAATAGCTAGACATCTCCTTTTGTATTACAATACTTTCATCGCCATATATGGATTTTCAGGAAATACTGCATAATATCTTCCGCATTCATACGTTGATCATTATGTTAAGAATGGATTCAACCTTTGTCACCGTGATGCTATGTTAATCTTGTACAGCGATTGTTTTAGCGATTGTCATATATTGTGTGATTCGTAAAACTCTGTGCTCTTCCATCATAAAAGTGTGTTTCTGTGCGTAAGTTCCGCGTGCATTTCTGTATTTTCGTGTGTGCGCGTTTGTATATGTGTGTGTCCAACTATGTTTGTGTATATTCGTTGATGTGAGTATGCATATGTGTCTCCATCACTTAATCCTATATGTACCGTAATCCCTCGCCATATCACGGTTCACCTACCGCGGTTCATCAATCACGGTTCACCTATCGCGGTTTATTATTTAAGCTTACATCGATTCTTCCGTGGTGTTGTTTTGCATTTATAATAAAATAAATATATACAAATTATATAATTTTTTTAATATACAGCACAGCACTCATTCTACTTCTTTAGAACGCAACACCCGCGATAATCGAGGGATTACTGTATATGGTGAGAATTTACAAAAAAAAAAAGACAAAGACGGGTGTGTAAACAACAAACGGATGTATTATTTGAACGCTCGGGTTTTGAGAAAGTCTTTTATGTTTCGAGCCTACGCTCTTCGACAGAAAGGAACACAGAAATAAACAGGGAGAGAAAATAGAAAAAGGTTTAGTGGCTAGCGATTACTGTATATGGGTGTGTGTGTGATCATCAGTGGGCATAGTGAAACATGCACGCGTGTGTGTATGTTTATATGTGTATGTGTGTTTGCGCATATTCTTCTGCGTATTCGTTGACGTGGAAGTGCGTGTGTTCCACCATTTCTGGAGCCTATGTTTATATTCCTGCGTGTTTGTTCATTTGTGTGCATAGTGAAACATACAGGTGTGTGTATGTCTCTATACATGTGGCAGTATGTGTGTTTGCATGTGTGTGTGGTTATATTGTGTGTGTGGTTACGGGGATGAGTGATCCAGCTGATCCGATGAAATGGAACGTTCAGCCTCGGGAAATCGCCATACAAGTGGCTGAGTACTACACAGACACCTATATACTTAAGGAAGTCCTCAGGGAGATCCAGTGTGACATAAAATGTGCGGGGAATTGAACTCACAATCTTACACACATACACGCACACACACACCCACACACACCCACACACACACACACACACACATACGCACGCGCACGCACACGTGCACATATATATGCGTATAAAGATATGAATATTTGTATATATATTTGTATATATATTTGTGTATGCGTGTGTTTGTGTATATATATAT
>NC_068992.1:18175130-18177930 GCF_001194135.2 Octopus bimaculoides
TAACCTGATTATAATATTAATATTAAATTGGCTGGAACTCCGTCGGTTACGACGACGAGGGTTCCAGTTGATCCGATCAACGGAACAACCTGCTCGTGAAATTAACGTGCAAGTAGCTGAGCACTCCACAGACACGTGTACCCTTAATGCAGTTCTCGGGGATATTCAGCGTGACACAGTGTGACAAAGCTGGCCCTTTGAATTACAGGCACAAGAGAAACAGGAAGTAAGAGTGAGAGAAAGTTGTGGTGAAAGAGTACAGCAGGGTTCGCCACCACACCCTGCCGGAGCCTCGTGGAGCTTTAGATGTTTACACTCAGTAAACACTCACAACGCCCGGTCTGGGAATCGAAACCGCGATCCTACGACCGCGAGTCCGCTGCCCTAACCACTGGGCCATTGCGCCTCCACTAATATTAAATTATCTTATATTAAACAGTCGAGAACATATATAGCTTTCTTAATGAAACGAGTTACAGATTTCTGTAAGAAATATTTAACTCCTTATAATCTGAAATACAACAAGGTGACGCATAGGAACGAAATCGTTCCTTCCCATGTTCTCGGACTGCATAAACTAGCCCTACATCCGACGCTTTTGCTACGTATACTTTATAGCATCCGTTACTTACAGTATACACTCGTGCCATACGCTTAACATATTTATATATATATGGCTTACTGACTATGAAAGCATATTTTGTGTTGCATCAAAGGTAATTCACAATAGATAACGAATAATGACAAATGCTTTTGGTCGCATTGTATGAAAGCTAAATGCTAAGGGCAATTCAAATATACAAAATATAATGAACCAAAGAACATTTATTGAATATGTATTCACCAACCTTATAGTTCACCAAATCGTGTAGAATCCAGGGCCCGCTCTTCAATATCGCAAAACAAATTCCTTTCTAGATTATCGTCATTATTCTTGACACCACAAATACTCAAAGAAATCCATGAAACTGATATTCACATTGTGTTTACCTTGAAACCTTGAGTTGTTATTATTCCACTGTTATTTCTTCGTTGAGACAATAGAACTTTATGCGTTAATAAAATTAAATTGTCTTGAAATCCTACCGAAAGAGAAATTAAAATTTATCGCTCCGGTGCTCAGAATAATAATTACTAAAACACATTGAGATTCATTAGGTTATATTCATCTTTTACAGAAAATAGCCTCCTGTTCTGTAAATTAGTAATAATCTTCATCTTTAACGTATGAAGAAGTTGCAGTTTACTATTTATCATAAAATATTTAGCCTCTTGTTTCCGTGGACTACGTGTTCTGTCAGAAATCTGAAATACATTTTCAATTTGGTGGTTATTTACACATTACATATAGAGGCAAGTTTTACAGGGAGGATTGTGACATCGATCTCAATTCATCTTTTCTGAAGGACAAAAAATAATTGCCATCTCTGATGCATTTGAATTCGTAATATAGACCTAGTTACAGTAATTATAAAATTACGTACTTATTGAAATTCTTAAAACTGCATATACATGAGTTTTTAATTACAGGTTTCCTATATCAGTAGGGGACTGTGCATATTTTAGGATAGGAATCGCTCAGTATATCGATAGCAGTGCATGACAGATATTCATTCCTTTGCGGAAGATCGAAAGGCGAAGTCATTTCAATTATCTGAATTTAGGAACTATTTTAACATAATCTTATATTCGCAATACATCTGTTAGCGTTGTGAAAAATGTTTGAAAACCAACTCCTTTAAAGTCTTGTAATTATTGATTTCACATTTAGGCACAAGGCCAGCAATGCTAGGACGGGGTGAAGGAAGATGACCTCATTGTTCAACTGATACTATTTTATCGAACCTGTAAGGTTAAAAGGCAAAAAAAACAAAAAAACGACCTCTCAAAACATAAGCATTTTGCCCAGCGTGTTAACGATGCGGCCAGATCACCGCCTTAAATCTTGTAATCATTAGCCAAAGCTGCAGGAGAATAAACCCCAGGCATATAACGTTCCAACGCCTGTAAAAACAATGAATGTTCACATTTATTAGAAACTCAATACGCTTACGAAACACGAGGACTAAATGTGACTATCATATTTACTCATCCACAGTATTTTAGTTTTGTGCTCGGCAAGCTTTCCTTACCAGCTGCTTCCGATGGTTCACATAACAATTTTATAACAATATTTATCTGACCGAGGAGAGAGTATCTCCGATCAAATTGCTAATAAATTTAAATAATTATAGGAATTCATTGGTATTCATTTTTAAAATAGCTTTCTCTGTGAAAATCTTTCAAATTGGTCTGCATAGAAGAATTTTTAGAATCACACTTAATGTTAAATCACAGTTAATGAATATTCATAAATCAAATGAAACCTGCAAATTTTCTCCCAGTAGAATATTTTATAAGGTTTTCGTAGAAGAACATTATTTATTTTACTTTCAAGAATAATTCAATATGTCTCTGCAAATTTGGTATGAGATAATGAAGAGAGCAAAATTCAGCTTACAGAGTAAAATTGGAAGCAACGAAACGATGCAATGACCATTATTATAGTCATAAACGACAGCCATTTTCGTTGTTGTGTCATTGAAGAATACTGCAGCTACTACTACTACTACTACTACTACTACTACTACTACTACTACTACTACTACTACTACTACTACTAATAATAATAATAATAATAATGATAATAATAATCATTTCTACTCTAGGCACAAGGCCTGAAATTTGGGTGGGAGAGGGGTTAAAGTAAATCACATCGACCCTCCACTACTTAACTGGTACTTAATTTATGGACCCCGAA